>NW_027397065.1:83335233-83598789 GCF_003265705.2 Callorhinus ursinus | reverse complement strand
TCTTTCTTTCTTTCTTTCTTTCTTTCTTTCTTTCTTTCTTTCTTTCTTTCTTCTTCTTTCTTTCTCTTTCTTTCTTTCTTTTCTTTCTCTTTTAAATTTTGTTGATTAAAACATGAATGCCTGTCCTGACCTAAATTGTCAAAGTGTCAGAGTCTTGATGAAATGTTTGTTTTGAATATGGTTGCCAGGTAAGTAGGAGGAAACAGGAAATCCCTTGGGAAACGAAATGTTTTCTTGGAATACTAAGTCATGCTGTAGCCATGTTACAGAAAGGACCAAGAAAGAGAAGATATGAAATCATTGACTCCAATAGAAGTATTACTTGAACAGCCAGTCATAGTGGAAACTGCTAAAAAATGATGTATGCAATAAACAATCCTCCAGATCATATGTGTAGTCAACCAAAGACTGCTAAACAGTTCACAGATTGAAATATAGCCACCTCTGGAGTAGAATTGAGACAGCATTTGATGCTAGTATATCAAGTAAGTATTGCAAGGAGAAAGGTAAGTCTCTTTAGCTTCAGAAATTACTCTAAGAGTTTAATTGCTCTAAAGTTACTACTGCAGTGAGCACTGGGATACTGATCTCACACTCCCATGTACATACTTCACTTCAGGGAAAAAAATGATTTATCACTTTAAAATTGGTTCACTTAAAGTTCTCAGTCAATTTCTCCTATAAAATTTGGATGCAGCAAAATACCAAGGAGTGCTTTGCAAATGGCAGTGTACACTGCTAATATTTCATTTCAGTTATTCTACATATTTCTCAAACTCTGGAATGTGAGAGGTTTCTATTGCCAGTGAAACAAACAAACAAACAAACAAACAAACAAACCAAGGTCATGAATAATAATGTAACTATGTAACATTCTTACATTTGCATGCTATGACAATAATTTTCACTGGCAATAGAAACCTCTTGCATTCTAAAATGGTTACCCTCACCCAAAATGGTTAACAATCCCAAGTTACCTTCAGGTGTCATACCCAGAGGTGAAACAGAACAGTCCTTATAGAGGCTACTGTATAGGTCTTTTGGGTATGTCAATGATCCTTGATAAACATCTTGACCCAGTGCATTACATTCTAGCATGAGAAGATGGAAAATACACACTAAACACAATAAATAAAAAAATGCATAGTGAGTTGGAAGGTAATATGTGCTAAGGGAAACAGAAAAAGTAAAACAAGGCAAGGGATGCAGGAGTTGAAATTTAGAAATAAGATTATTGGCAGAAGCCTCACTGAGATGGCATTTGAGTTCCCCTCTGGTTCTGTTTTGACCCTGTCTAGTGACCTCTGCAATGATTACCCTATTTATGAGAGGAGGAGGTGATGATAATAAAGAACCTCTATCCTGGGTGCCTGGGTGGCTCAGTTGGTTAAGCGACTGCCTTCGGCTCAGGTCATGATCCCGGAGTCCTGGGATCGAGTCCCGCATCGGGCTCCCCGCTCAGCGGGGAGTCTGCTTCTCCCTCTGACCCTTTCCCCTCTCATGCTGTTTCTCTCTCTCTCTCTCTCTCAAATAAATAAATAAATAAAATCTTAAAAAAAAAAACCCTCTATCCCTGATTTTTGAGAAATCTGCTTCTCCTTCAGAACATATGTCATAAACTAGGAAAAAAAAAAAAAGAAAAAAAATACTCTGGCTGGAAGTGTAGGCTACCCTACAATTTTCCAACCCTGGAAGATTAAGGGTCAGATCAACCTGGCATTGGCTAAGTTTCCTGGGGACATGAAAGCATAACTGGATTCTAAAATATCACTGGAAATGTTGGGAGAAATAGAAAATGTGTTTGACATCACTCTTTTCATGAGAAGTCTGTACATTTAATGGTGTCGACCTTGATAATGTGGAGAGGTCAGTAGTCTCACTGGATCTCACCTGGTGAGGTCAGAGGGCTCAGGTGAGGCGAAGATGCTATATCACCTTTTCAAGAGGTGAATCCTGGTAACTGCAGATACTTAGTTTTGCTGAGTGAGGTTTTCAAATTTGGGGCCAGTCTCTATATTAGTTCACTGCCGTTCATGCTGCTGTAACAAATGACCACACACTGGATGACTTCAAATAACACAGATTTGGTATCTTTTTTTTTTTTTAAGATTTTATTTATTTATTTGTTAGGGAGAGAGAGAGATAGAAAGAGAGAGAGAGCACAAGCAGGGGCAGCAACAGGCAGAGGGAGAAGCAGGCTCCTGCTGAGTGGGGAGCCCGACGCACGACTCGATCCCAAAATTGAAAAAACTGTTTCAAAATAAAGTATCTAAGTAACAGAAAATAAAACGAAACAAAATAAAAATAGTGGTTCTTGGGGGCTGTGAGGAAGAACAATGGGGAGGTGCTATTCAGTGGTAATGGAGTTTCAGTCATGCAAATAAGAAAGTTCTAGAGCTATGACATATAACATTGTGCTTATAGTTAACAATACTGTACTGGACACTTAAAATTTTGTTAAGAGAGTAAATCTCATGTTATGTGTTTTTTTGTTTTGCTTTTGTTTTTTTCCCCCCTGACAATAGTAATAATAAAAGAGCACCAAATTAATGGCCTGTTCAGGAAACTCACACGTCTTAGCCTGGAGCAAGAGTGGGTTCCTTGAGCAGTGCCCCAGCTTGGCACCCTAGTTATTTGATCCTGAACTGTGAGTTCTTTGGTCTCTCAACCCTACTGTCTAAGGTTCTGGTGATCAGAAGGATCCCGGGTCAGAAAGCATAATGCTATAGCTTTTCATTTCTTCAGGAATCCCAAGGTCTCTCAATTCCTTTGACTCATTGGCTCTTAGGTCCTTGCTTTGTCTGAGTACTTGACACTCAGGCTACTTTGGTTTGAATGAGAGAAGGTTCCAGTGAGATAGTCTTGCAGTTTCCTTGAGGTTCCCAAAAACCTTATGAATATTCAATATTACCCAGGTAAATAATGTTCATTTTACTTTTATTTTTAATTTTTTGTTACCAGCATCTGTCAACTCAACATCTAACTCAGCATTTCCTAGCTTTCAACCATCAATACCATTGTGAATAATGGTCATTATTATGATTACTACTTCTCTTATGGCTTAGGAAAAAAACAAGAGAGCTGCTTTTAAAGATTCTCCCAGAGCCTTTGTAAATAGGATGACCACACATTTAGCGTACCCAAAATAGTCCCAATTAACAGTTGTTTACTTAGAAAAACTAGATATGGTTCCCTTTTTACCCTCTATGAGAAGTTATATGGTCACCTACTTATCAGTCTATTCATACTACTTGGAAATAAGGAAGAACTTATGATCAGAGCATGAAAATAGTACAGAGAAACTTCAGTCTGGTAGTATTTTCACTCTGAAGGCTTTGAAATTATATTATGCTCAAAAATAGTCTGATACTTTAACTGACTTCAAGGGCCAGAACTAACTGAATTGAATATATCAAGCTAAACTCTCAATCAGTTACCTCTGTCTGACCTTAGCACGAACAACCCCTCTACATCCCAACCACTGCCAAAGTAATTAATTCAGCATAGTTTTAGTTTACACTGTGGGATATTTGTCCTACAGGGCCTTAAAATTCATGCCCAACCAACCAGCCACTTGATAATCTTAAATTTGATTTCATTTAGTTTAATAATAATTGTATATTTGGGGTCTCATTATAGTTGTTTGTTAGGCAAAAACATAAAGCCAAATAATTTATTCAGTGACAGAGGAGACTAATAATTTAGTTTGACTTCAGGAAGATTTTGAAATCAATTCTATCTTCTTTGTCTTCCGTTAAAAATCTATTGGTCTTTTTAAAAGCATTTTACAAACTGCTGAACTAAACAGAGCTTCGTGCTTATTCACTTCTAATCATTTCATTTTGATGTCTTTCCAGAAAGGAGAATCTACAGTAAAGTCCACTGGAACAATTGCTTAAGGAAGACAGTTCAAAGGAATTTATTGGAGCCTTCCCGAGGCCCTTGATGGTAAGCAATAAAAGTTTGATCAGGTACCTCATCTGAGAGGAGTTTGCTTATAACTAAGCAGTGGTTCTCCTGTTTCATCCATGAAACTCAGGATGTCAGACACCTCTTGTGTGCTACCCCACTTCTGCTCAGGCCACCATATACTGTATCCTTCACTCTATCAACCAGCTTCACAAAGATAACTCTACTGCATCTTTATCAGCTGCACCATATCAATAATGGTCTGTCTTGGACCTTCTGAGATGCTGCAGCGTGGGCTCTCCATAGGATCCAGCTTGGCTCTGACCCATGTGAGTATCTTGAAGTATGAAGGAGGTAATGCCCTATGAACCAGACTTTGGCCAGTGGAGGGCTCACCTTTCTGTTCCATTGTTAGTGAATTCTAGGGTGCATTCTATATCATTCCTCAATGTGTCCCAGCAGGATCAAACTCCACCAGACTCAGTGTTGATCAGCTCCAAAGACAGACAACTAAATTAACTTTTCCACCTTCTATGTATTGTCTTCCCAATATCTTATTTTGATTCCTTGGTATCAATTCCCAAAATGAATGCCTTATATATAAGATTTTGTTCCAGGCTCTGCTCTCTGGGAGAAAACCAGGCCAAGGCATTCATTATCTGTGTTTCTTTCTTGTTATCTTCTTTTGTGTCTTACTAATCCCATTCATATTTTCTTATCTCTTTCAATTTCCTTAAAATCTTTTTCTTTCATTTTCATTTTGACTCCTGTCATTTGGGGGATTAAAAATGATTTGCAGTTATAAAAGAGCAGCATGAGGGATCCTTATGATGATGGAAGTATTCTGTATCTTGACTGTGGTGGTAGATACACAAACCTACATGTGTGATAAAACTGACCAGAACTAAATACACACAAACACAAATACAAGGAAAATTTGAACAAGATCTGTGGATTGCATCAATGTCAACATAATGGTTGTGATAATTTTATTTTAGTTTCGCCAGATGTTACTGTTGGAAGAAGCTGGCAAAAGGTACATGAGATGTCTCTGTATTAGTATTTACCATTGCATGTGAATCATAGTTATCTCAAAATAAAAAAGTTTAATTAAAGAAAACTTTGCTTTTCTTCAACAGTAGCCCCTTGCTTTACACACACATATGAACTACATTCTTTTAGCAGGTAATGACCAGGTTAAATACTTATATATACATTTGTAAGAGCATTTCACTTAAATTCTGAACTCATATTAGGAAGTTTATTTGGCTATTAACTAAAAGCTATTTATTAGACTTCTTGTTTTGACCAACTTGGAACCTAGGAAAAATAGTTACATGTCCTAGATAGGGCTATATTAAAAGAGGATTCTAATTTAGTGCTTTTAATATTTATTAAGAGGAAGACATTCCTAAACTATTTAATCTGTGATAACAGAATCTATTTGTTGTAAAGGAAACAGTATAAGATATGTTTGGTTTACCGCTTCTCATTTCCTTTTTATTTATTTTCGTAAGAACATCTGTGCTCAGTTAAACCCATTCAAATGGTTTTTATTTTTATTTTTTTATTTTTCTTTCTTTCTTTCTTTTTTTTATTATTTTGTTGTGTTAATCACCATACATTACATCATTAGTTTTTGATGTAGTGTTCCCTGGTTCATTGTTTGCGTATAACACCTAGTGTTCCGTTCAATACGTGCCCTCTTTAATACCCATCACCAGGCTAACCCATCCCCCCACCCCGCTCCCCTCCAGAAGCCTCAGTCTGTTTCTCAGAGTCCATCGTCTCTCATGGTTCATCTCCCCCTCCGATTTCACCCCCTTCATTCTTCCCTTCCTGCTATCTTCTTCTTCTTTTTTTGAATGTAAGATATCTTTGACCCTTTACATTAGGGGGAAAAAAAAAGGTGTCATCTGGTTGGAACAGCTACCTACATGTTCCCTAAAAATCCAGAGACTGAATTTGTATTATGTAAAAATTACAGGCTTTTTTCCTCCTAAAAGCTAGTTAAGTATATGACTAATACAAAAATTCCATAGGCAATGCTTTATAATTTTAAGGACTTTCATTTGTCAGAATTATTTGTCGCAACCCAGGACAATTTCGGGAATGGAGGAAATGAAAAAAATAAATGGGCTCAGCGCTTTCCTTTGTTCTATCTGTTTAAAATCAGGCCTGTTATATTTTTCTGCAAATGCTTACCACTTTCCAGCCAACACATGCCTAATCCATGAAGTTTGCATTTGTCTACATCATTCTCAAATGTTCTCTTTCCCTGTTTTAGTTACCCTTGGCCTATACCTTGACCTTCTGCTGCCTGTCTCAATAAATTCAGAACACAACCATTTACCTGCAGCAAATGGGAATGGTTCCTCCAGAAATATAGCATCCAATAAAAGCCAAAGCCAAAAGAAATAGAAAGGTGAAGTCGAGCAGAATATTCTCATCACAGGCTCCCCTGCTTTTTCCTTTTGGCCTTAGATACTGTGTTGACCTCTGTCTATTTTAATGGCGAGATTAATTCTGCTATTTCAATGAGTCTGACTTTTCAGAATCATATGGTAGAGATGACCTTAAGGAGAGCTAACCTCTAAAAAGATTATGTGAGAAAATGATAAAAAGATGAAAAAATTGAGAATTGCCGACCAAAATACCTTAGAGATATTCTTACTCAACCTTCCAGTTTTATGAAGAGGAAGGTAGGGAAAGAACGGTTGAGTGATGTTATGCTAAGCTCGTACCACCCAACACTGACTGTCAAATGCTGTAAGCCTTTCATCAGTGGTACTGCAGACCCAAGGCCAACTATATCCCCGGCTGGCAGAAGTACAAGGAATCCTAGAATGAGAGCTAAATAATTCAGGTTAAAACCAGAATTTCTAATGCTGAAATTCTGAATATCCATCCACCTGCAGCTGATTTTACCTTGTGGTTGTGTCCCTGCTTTGTTCATTGTAGTAGTCAGTGACTGGGTGACATTTGCCTATTATATGCATCATATCCATGTTTCCCTGCATGATGTCCTTTAGGATGTTGGTCCTGATGTTCTCCCTCCTGGTCCTCTCTTCTCACAAACTTCGAACAGCCTATAGAAGGATTCATGATTCCCATTTGTCATGGGTAAAACATACTACTTGTCTTCAGACTCTTACATGTCGACAACCCAACCAACTGCTTTGAGAGCTCGCGCTTCTGAGAGACTTCCTGCCTCTGTGGATCTGTATGGGGCCAGGACTAGCCCTCCCAGATGAGGATGTGGCTCTTCGCTACCAGCTAAGAGATATTTATCTTTGAAAAATTTATCTCTGGGTGCTTTCTATAGCTTTCTAACTTGATAGGTCCTCTTCTACTCACATCAAGTTCAAATTCAACTGCAAAGTCCTACTTTGGTGAGAAGAGAGGGGACAAGAAATCTGGTAGGTGAAAATGACACTTTCAAAATGGACAAAGGGAATTAAAGGTATTATGAAAACAGGACTGTTGCTTTCTCCCAGTGCGAGTACTTTCTCCTCTTACCCTGCACTTCCAGGAACCTTGGTCATATTCAGCTCCCAAAGTATTTTCCTGAAGCACAATAACCATGATAATATTATTCTGTGGTTGTTGATGTTTTCTTTTAAAAAATATCACACCATAGTTCGTGTTGTACAAGACATAAGAGGTACTTAAGAGATAACTGCCCTTTCTGACAGAGTTCTGTGGAATATAAATGAACAAAATATAAAAATGCTTGATTCTCAAGCATGATGCAAATATAAGATGTAAAACCTCCTTACATTGAAGAGAGTAGACATAATGCAAAACAGGGAATGTTATAAATTTGAAAAGTAATTATTTTGTATATAGCAATTTTAACATTTACTGTGGAGGATGGTTAACAGGTATTTCCTATTTTTTCTCTCAAGCTACATTTTCGTCTATAATTCTCTCTAGCTAATCAAAAGACAAAGGGAAAACATTGTAAGAGAAGAGTGGTACCTAGGGGAAAACAAAATAATTTTTTATTTTTATTTTAAAAACTTGCCAGTTGGCAGATACATCTACATTGTCACATAATATACTCATATAGAACAAAATATATGGATTGTATATAAACTACATTGATTTTCAACTCTTAGAAAGCCTGCCCAATTAAAATACTAATTAGCAATGAGAATGTACTGCACCTACCCACACCAAGATAAATAAATATCAACCTAATGTTGAGCAAAAGGAGCTAAACACAAAAGTGAACATTCCATTGGACAGTGAACATTCCAAAAGTGGAATGATTCCATTTACGAATAAGTCAAGATCACACAATGCTTACAAGAGTCTTAGAAGTCAGGCTAGTGGTTGCCCGGTGGGTGCGAGTCATGCCCGAAAGCGGAGGTATGTATCTGGAATTGTGATGTCTGTTCTCGATCTGGGATCTGGGTGCTGGATTCATGGGTGTGTTTGCTTTGTGAAAATGTGCTGAGCTACACTCATGTAATATATACACAGACGTCCCATGAGCAGTCTAGCTAGTTTTGCTTATGGTGTTCAAGTAGAATCCTGATTAATGGGAAGTGTGTGTTTGGTAAGGGCATGCTACGTAATTTGGCTATATGCGAGTTACCGTTTTAAGTCCTATCAGAACTAAAACAGACCAGTTTTGTGCTTACTGGAAACAAGCAGATTGTGTGAATTCATGAATCATTGTCTGAGCCAAATCAAATCTTCACATTTTGAGTGGGATGCTCAGATGTGGAAGGGTACTATGAGTGGTCATTTCTAGTGGGTAACAGAAACCACACTGTATCCTTCTAAATATTGCTAAACTCACATTGTTGTATTTTTTGCATAACTTAATTGAAAGATAGTAACCATAATAATATAATTAAGAGCTATTAATACAATAGCTGCTTTGTGTAAAAGACAACTCTGACAATTAGTCACTTTATCTAGGGCTCTAATTTCATTAGAATCATAGCATAAATACTTTATGGAATGCCTTATGCATCTCTCTGGGTAACTGGAAAAAGAAAAACAATCTTTCATGTTTTCTCTTTGTCCATCTTTTCTCCCTACTTGGCCAAAGCAATAATCACAACAGTAACCACCACCCTTCCCCCCCTAAAAAAAAGGAAAGAAAAAAAGAAAATGACTTATTTTTATAATTTTATAAACAAGGAAACAAGATCAGTCAGCAAAGCAGTCAACTGCATTTTCATTCTTTGAGATGCCTTTCAGTCTTACAAAACGTAGCTTAGTGCTCGTAAAAATGAGAGTCAAGGCAACGATTAATGCAAAAACTTTTTTTGCAGGCAGATATTCTACTACCATAGGAGAATATTGCCTAGCGATGGAAAGCTTATATACTGCAACTTTATGGTGAGCCACTGTAAACGTTTTCTCTTTAAATGAACCATAATCTCAGTGCTCAGGCCTGAAATAAGTAATTGGTAATAAGAAATCTCTCAGAATGCTGACAAGAAATATAATACTGAGATGGTCCTCTGTGGCTGCTTTTCTCTAAATGTTTCAGTAAAAATGTAGATTTCTCAGATAGACTTCTCTGAATCCAAAATTTCATTACATAGATTTATTTTGGCCAATCACCTACCATGTGAATATAATAATTTAGACATTTCGAGAAGAAGAAAAGTTCAGCAGGATAATTCTTTTGGTGGGCCTGAAAGAAACTATAAGGCAGTGGTGAAAATGGATGTAGGCAGCAAGGAGTAGCCTTAATTTTTGCCTGAGTGGATAGAATGAAGTTCCTCACGTGATATATTATTTGTATTCTTTTTTGGAGAAGATGACTGATACAGAATTTGATTAAATAATAAATTGTATCAAAAAACTCAGAGAAAAAAAGACCTCTGGCAATGTGTTCTACTGGAGAATTTTGTTTTGTTTTGTTTTTTTTTTGAAAGATTTTATTTCTTTAAGTAATCCCTATACCGAAGTCGGGCTCAAACGTACAACCCCAAGGTCAAGAGTGACATGAGCTACTGACTGAGCCAGCCAGGTGCCCCTCTACTGGGGGATTTTTAAATGAGTGATATGAATGCTATTTCCAATTGCCCACTGCATGGCCTTTTAGAGCTCAGACAATTTTCTGGATCTCAGATTTCTCATCTGCGATACTAGGAATATGAACCAAATTCTGTAAGGTACTCTCCAGTTCCAAAAGTCTAATGTGCAATTTTACTATTTCTTTATTTTAAATCAATTTTAACAGAATGCAAAAATGACCACATGGAGTGGCTTACAACATATTCATTGGTAGCAAAGAAAATGTGAAGTGTCTTCTCTCTGTGTTTATATGATGTTTTTACAGGAGAGGATGGATGGAAGGGTCTATGGTGGAAAGAAGCATATCATGTAACCAACCCAGGTGAGTGGTATTTTTAATAATTCAACTCTCCTGTTATGCTGCTATCATATGACTATCTCTCCTTTGCCTTACAGCAAAAGCTACCATCTATGAATGAATGCACATGTTACATATTAACACGTTATGTTTAAAGCTCCTATATTGTCACTGTTTTCCCTTGACCAATTTAATGCTACTCATTAAGAAAAAAAGCTTATTGAAGTGTAAATGACATGCACTGAACTACACTACTTTAAGTGTACAATTTGGCAAGTTTTGGGCATGTTCACCATCTTGATTGCAGTGATGGTTTCACAGGTGTAAATATATTTCAAAACTGGGTCTCCTCTATCCTGACTTAATTCAGCACTCTTTCTACTTACTATAACAATCTCCCTTCTCAGTTGATTCAGTACTTAATCTTGTAAGGTTTATTAAGAAAAATGCTCAATTTAACAAATCCACCTTGGAAATGGGATAAGTGGTGAACAAATCAGGGTTATCCACTTAAATTATTGTAAGTTTTTAATTCATTATTTGATTTATTCAATTTGATTTTTTTTCTTTCATTCTGAGCCAGGAACTGGCTTTAATGCTGAGCATTAGAGATATTACCAGGCTAGATGAGAAGAAGTTGTAGTCTCTTGGACCTAACTAGAGACACAGGTAAGGAAGCAATAGAGTGGGGATGTGATGGGAGAAAAACAGGAGGCCCCGGAGACAACATGAGGGTCCATCTCCAATCTTCCTGGAGGGCAAAGTGTCTGGAAACAAGTTGGATTTATGCAAGGAAAGGAGGGCTATGTGAGAGTGTTCCAGGAGGAAGGAATTGAATTTTCAAGATCTCCAAGGGGAGAGAGAATTATGGAACTTGCAAGCAGCTCAGTACACTGTGCCCAGAGAGTTGAGAGTTTATCGGGACGTTGAACATGCAGGACTTTGTGGATTTTGTTAAGACACTTAATCCCCTGGTCGGCAAATGATGGGATTCAGATTTATCAATAATAGAAGTCCAGTGGCCATTTGGAGAATTGTGGCTTGAGTTTTGGTTGATACGATTTTAGCCTAAATTGGATTAATGCAATTGTGAATCAAACAAGTTTGAGAAGTATTTAGAGATAGACATAGCAGGACTTCAAACAGAGAAGGTAGACTCTGATGAAAACAAGAATCAAGGCTACTGCCCAGGTTTGTGGTTTGAACAAAGAATCATGATGTTGCTCACAGAATAAGGCTTGTGGGGAAGAGGAACCTTTGGTTTGTTTGATCTGTAGTGTATTCAAGTGGACATGTCTGGTGGATAATTAGATACTTGGGTTTAAAGCTCAGTAAAGCGATCAGAGCTGGACTAACAATTTTTTAAATTGAGATATAATTGACATAAAACATTGTGTGAGTTTAAGGTGTACAAGGTGTTGATATATTTATGTATTGCAATATGATTACTACCTTAGCATTAGCAAACATCTCCACCATATCACATAATGATCATTTCTTTTTTTCTGGTGAAAACCGTAAGATCTGGTCTCTTAGTGACTTTGAAGTTTATAAGACAGTATTATTGATTATAATCACCAAGCTGTGCATTAGATCTCCAGAACTTATCTATCTACTAGTTGCAAGTTTGTATTCTTTAACAACATCTCCCCACTTCCTCCCCCCCAGCCCCTGGTAACCACCCTTCCACTCTGTTTCTACAAGTTCAGCTTTTTTAGATCACACAGATAAGTGATACCATTGCAGTCTGTGATTGAAGCCTTAAGAATAACTTAAATGCAGGGGCACATGCATGGTTCAGTTGGTTAAGCATCTGACTCTTGGCTTCAGCTTAGAGTCATGATCTCAGGGTCATGAGATCGAGCCCCTCATCGAGCTCTGAGTACACTTGAGATTCTCTCCCTCTCCTTCTCCCTCCCCCTTGCCCCTGCCCCTGCTCCCACTCACTCCCTCTCTCAAATAAATGAATAAAATCTTAAAAAAAAATAACTTAGGCAGTAACATCTTCAAGATTGGCTACAACGACTTCTTTCAAGACATGTCTCCAAAGTAAAGGGAAACAAAAGCAAAAATGAACTTTTGGGACCTCATCAAGATAAAAAACTTCTGCACAGCAATGGAAACAGTCAACAAAGCTAAAAGGCAACCCACGGAATGGGAGATTATTTGCAAATGACATTACAGATAAAGGGCTGGTATCCAAAATCTATAAAGAACTTCTCAAACTCAACACCCAAAAAACAAATAATAATCCAGTCAATAAATGGGCAGAAAACATGAACAGACACTTCTCAAAAGAAGACATACAAATGGCTAACAGACACATGAAAAAATGTTCACCATCATTAGCCATCAGGGAAATACAAATCAAAACCAAATTGAGATACCACCTTACACCAGTTAGAATGGCAAAAATTCACAAGGCAAGAAACAACAAATGTTGGGGAGCTTGTGGAGAAAGGACAACCCTCTTACACTGTGGGTGGGAATGCAAGCTGGTACAGCCACTTTGGAAAACAGTGTGGAGGTTCCTCAAGATGTTAAAAATAGAGCTACCCTATGACCCATAAATTGCACTACTAGGTATTTACCTCAAAGACACAGATGTAGTGAAAAGAAGGGGCACCTGCACCCCAATGTTCATAGCAGCAATGTCCACAATAGACAAACTGCAGAAGGAGCCAAGATGCCCTTCAACAGATGAATGCATAAAGAAGATGTGGTTCATATATACAGTGGAATGTTACTCAGCCATCAGAAATAATGAATACCATTTCGACATGGATGGAACTGGAGGGGATTATGCTAAGTGAATTAAGTCAAGCAGAGAAAAACAATTATATGATTTCACTCATATGTGGAACATAAGGAATAGTGTGGAGGACCACAGTGGAAGGGAGGGAAAACTGAATGGGAAGAAATTAGAGTGAGACAAACCATGAGAAACTCTGGACTCCGGGAACCAAACTGAGGGTTGCAGAAGGGAGGGGGGCGAGGGGATGGGGTAACTGGGTGATGGGTAGTAAGGAAGGCACATGTGGTGATGAGCACTGGGTGTTTTACGCAACTCATGAATCATTGAACGCTACATCAAAAACTAATGATGTACTATATGATGGCTAACTGAACATAATAAAAAATTTAAAAAAATTTAAAAAAGAATAACTTAAATGCAGTGTAAAATTTTCTATAGTTATACATTTTTTTTCTTTCATACATGGTTTTGAGTTTTCCAAATTCTATCTACAACATATATATTATTAAACAGAAATACCTAGTTTGAAAGCCTTACACTTTTAAAATTTTCCAATCTTAAAAAACTTTGCCAAGTCCCTTGAATTTCTGCCTTCTCTTTAGGAAAAAGAAGAAAAGACACATTATGATATATTTAAAAAACAAAAGACCTATGCAGGGAATTAATCAAATTAATATTGAAGTCCCCATACAGTAAAAGTAAATGTGACTTTTATAGTCCGTGAGATAGAAAATATGATCCAAATGGAACTGTTTTTAGCTATGTGTGGTGACATTTATGTCTAAGACAAACTGATTTTTCCACACCTTTATTTCTAGATACTAGTATTTTAATAGAAGGATTATTAATCTTCATATAATACTACAGATAATGAAATAGCTTTATAAATCATGGATATTGATCTGAATAAGCCATTCATTCAAGAGATTAAAAAGAAAAGATAGAACGAAGTAGCAGAATGATGCTAATGTTTTAGTTCTCACTTTTAGTAATGGCAAAGCCAGGCAATCAAATGAGGAAGATACATTTTCAATCATTTTTGTGAGCCTAAATATAACTTTACAAGAAAATTGGATTCTGGATAGCAATATTAAAAAATGGGATATTGATGTAAGTGTTTATGTTCTTATGAATAAAGTACTTTTATTATGACATTTGATTATTTTTATGTGAATACAAAACCCTGATGTAGTGATAACTGTTTTTCACAAAATAATATGACAAAAATATCCCCATAAAAAAGAATATATGATTTTTAACCTAGTTTAGATACTGGTTTATATTGATTCTTTTATCTGTTATTCTACATAAAATATTTAAATATTTACAATTTTGATCTTTGCTGCATTTGTTCCCTATTCTAAGGTAAGGGGATATTTTTCTTTTCGTTTTAAAATTCTGTATGGTTTTGTGTCAGTTAACTGTTGCTGAGTAATAAATCACCCCCAAATTTAGTGGCTCCCAACAATAAACAGTATATCCCACGTGCCTACTTTCATGTGATGGTTTTATGATTGGGCTGGGCTGGTCATGCATCCGTGGTTGGATTTGTGGGAGCTGACAGGTCTGGGAAGACCCAATCTGGGCCTACTGCACTTTGCTCAGCAACACATGGCTCATGGCTCCTTAAGCTCCAGAAGTTTAGCCTGGACTCGTTTCTCCTTCTGGGCAGAGCTTCAAGACACAGTATAGAGTGAGCACTTAAGGACTAAGGTGAGTCACAAGTCAGTCCAGTTTCAAAGGGAAAAATTCCAAAGTTAGGTTGCAAAGAGTGAGAGGGCATGGGTAGGGTTGAAGAATTGGGGCCATTTTCCAATATTATACTATATGTTAACTAGAATTTAAATAAAGACTTAAGAAAAAAGAATAGGGGCCATTTTTTGGTATCAATCTGACACACATTGTATGCTCTATTTATTTAATTGGTTATAAATTGTTCAGGAACTGAGGATGGATTTTTAAAAAGAGAGTAACCTTTGGTAATGATGAAGACTTAAACCATTATTTTAATAGTTTCATTATTTTTGGTTCTTGTAGCCAGTTGCAAATTATCCAATGACTTTTAAATATTTTATAGGGAGACATAAAGACAAAAGAAAAAAGAGTGCATCATTGTTTTCTAAGTGCTTTGTAAAATGCAGCGTAGCAATCATAGGTGAAGAAACATCTAGGCCTTCTGTGGGAGTCAGGGAATGTTTCCAATAGACAGCAAAGCTTGATCCCAGCTGAAGAGATGAGTAGTGGTTCATCACATAAAAGGGGAAGGGCAGAATGTTCCAAGCCAGGTTGGCATGAAGGGCATGCTACATACAGGGACCAGTAAATACATCAGTGTAGCCAGCTGAGGTAGAAGTTGGAAAGTTTGTGGGGGGCAGGTGGTGGAGAGATATGGACTTAATTTGGGGAGAATTGTTAAAATCTGTGAATCTGTGAGAAATTCAAATGCTGCTTTTGAATGTCTTGTGGATTCACAGATTCATATCTACATCCAGAAAACATGTCTTTTCCTATCCCACCATACACCCACCATGCTTTTCTTTTCTCCCAAGGATTTGCTAATTTGACTAGGAACTCTAAGAAAGTGATTGGGCCATTTTCCACTTTTTCCCTTTTCTTTTTCATAACCCTTAAAAAACCAAAAAGGCAAGGGAGTATACTTCATGCATTCATATTTTCAGATTGTTTACCTTGTAGATCACAATATAACCCCTCATTATTTGAAAAATAAATAAGCTCAATTGGTTTAGGCTAGTAAACCTAATATATTAAATATATGTTACTAATTTTAGTAAACAAGCTGATAGCTTGCTTCCCTATCTTTAATCCCTTTGTAGATACTCTGCAGCCAACTGAAGTTGCAACCATCTTTTTCTCTCTCTTTTTTTTTTTTTTTGGTACTGTGTAACTCCTTTAATATCATAGCAAGAGTGGAGTTTTGACCTAAGGAACCTAATGTATATGGCATATAGTGAATCTTTCTGATTATGTAAGGATTTGGACTAGAAACCTTAAGAGTATAGGCTAATTAGATATTGTTAAGTGTTGAGTGGTCATTTAGATAGAAAGCCAGAGTGGATGAGATGGCTTGCTGGAGCCATTGGGGATAAGGAAAGGCAAAACTCATTATCAAGTTTGTATTTGGAGAGAATTAGGAGAGTACATTAGATACTCCAGTGAGAAGTAGAAATGAAAGCATGGCTTTGATCTCTAACTTTCCAATTTCAGATGCATGTACCTCGGATAAGCATGTTTTCTAATTTCACAAATATTTGTAAGATCATCTATAGGTATTAAAATAAACTTCCACACATGTATCAGCATGAATGTTTTTCTGTTCTTGCAGTTAAACAACTGATACATGATAGCTTTTGAAGCTTCTGAGTTTTAACTCCGCATGAGAAATATGTTTTCTGAAATATTTCTCAAAAATATTTCTCAGTTTTTTTTTTATATTCTTTGGTAGCCAGGATTAGTACTACTGGGGTTGACTTTCTTCAAGTCACTCTATTTTCCAGTTCTTGATATGACGTTTGGTTACAAAGGGCACCTGCTCCATCAGACTCTGAAATATTGATAAGGAACATTGTCTAACTGGTGAACCACCAAGCACCACTAGGCAAGTGTTTGAAAGCATGCTTCCTGTTCAGTTTTCCATTCGGCAGATGTGTGTTGGCTTTAAAGGTCAAGAATGGTAGCACAGGGATTTTTGATTGCATTATTCTGATTTCTCAGCTGTGAATCACTTTCTTTCCAAAGCTATAGAAGCAGAGGCTCTAAAATAAATTTAGTCACTACTCTTTATGATATTACCTCCACTTCTTTGCCTGTCTGGCAAAATGCCTGATGTTGGCTGACATTGGGAGAGAGCTTTTCAATTCTGCCTTAGAAGAATGGCAAAGAGACATCAAGTAAAATAAACAAAATACAATGGGCCACAAAATACTCCACTCCATTTTCTATTATTCGCCAGTGACTGGTTTTCTGGAA
Source organism: Callorhinus ursinus (assembly GCF_003265705.2). NCBI lineage: Eukaryota > Metazoa > Chordata > Mammalia > Carnivora > Otariidae > Callorhinus > Callorhinus ursinus. Next base: position 83,581,795 of record NW_027397065.1, on the reverse strand, counting down.
CACTGATCATACCTGCTTAAAAAGGTCAAATCAGAGCTCCTACACAATTTAATCTGTTAATTAATCAACCAATTAATTTATTTATTATTAGACATAGCATTGAGATATTTATTCAGGATAAATAATTTCTTTGCTTTTGAGAAAATTATATTTTATTATAGGAAATGTGTAAATCTAACTTAAGAACGCAAAAACACACATTTGTATATATGCTTGTGTATAATATAGTTATTCAGATTCGGCATTGCTTATGTGATCTTAAAGAAAGTAAGAAGACAACCCATGGCTAAGATATTATTAATTTTTGCATTTTTTTATCCACAAAAATGCAGTTGTTTCTTTTGTTTAACACACTCATCACAAATTTAACATCTCATGTAAAATCTAGACCTTTGATTTTTTTCAAACTAGTCTATTCACAATTTTGTCCAAGTTACTTTCATGTTTAAATATTAATCCCTAATATCTTGGATTCCCTTTTGGGTATAGCTACATTTTTCCTCCATGCTGTGTATATATATCTAGGTATACCTAGATATCTATCTATCTATCTATCTATCTATCTATCTATCTATCTATCTATCTATATCATCTATCTATCCATCTATCATCTCTCTCTGTCATCTATCTATCAATCATCTATTATCTATCTATCTATCATCTATCTATCAAACAAAGTTTACTATCCTTTTCTCTGTTCCAGTAACATCTTAATTTCAATGTGATCTGTCATGGTCATGCAGTGCTCCTGTCTGCCCATGATCTCTTTCCTTTTGTCTTTTGTGGTCTGGTTACTGAAATACCCCTTCCCCACATCATGTATTCCTGCTAGGAGAATCAGTGTCAACGCTCACTGCACCTTGACCATGGGATAGGCACCTAATCCAAGTCAAACCAAAGATTTAACACAGGAATGTGAAATGAAATTCGAGAAAGCAAATGATAGGAAGCAACAGCTCAGTTCAATTCCACAGTTTTAGTTATTTTAATTATTAGGAGATTCCAGTTCACTTCTGATTCAATTTTAATACATTTCTATTCAATCTCATTTTTAATTCAAAGGTGCCCCTGTGGCTCATGGTTTGGAGAGATTGTGATGTCACTATTTGAGTTGATACTGCAGTAAATGTGGGAATGTGGATTCATGTGTCTCACACACAGGATTCCTTTCCCTAGACTTTTAGGGTTGTATTTTGGGAAGGGGGAATTGAAAACAAGGCACTCTACTTATGATGTGAATTGAATATTCCTTCTTGTTGGTTTTGTTCTGAATCGTTGTTATCCTACATAAGAAATCTCAAGTCAGGACTTTGAATGAAAGAGAAAAAGTATAACACAGCATCCTGCCCTGCCCACCCCCACCTGCCCATGGAAGGGAATAAGAGAAAAGGGGAAGGGAGGCTAAAAGACATTGCAAACTCTACCTTCTCAAATAAGGGAGTCCTTATCTTCCTCCTCCTTCATAACCCTCTTTATAAAAAAGTTGGGTCTCCTATTTCCCAATTTTCTATGCATTGTTGTATTGGATATTTTCAGTGACCTTGCAAATTAAAACAACATATAAGATAAGATAAGATACACCTAAGGATACTCTTCTTCCTTAGGTGTATCTTATCTTATCTTATATGGAATGGAGATGAAAATAAGAAATTTTCAGATCCAAAACACAGTGAAAGTAGAATCTCTGGGAAGAAAGGAAGGGCCAGATCTAACTTTCACTCAGAGGGTTTCTGCCACACTCTAGAAACTTTGAATTCTGACTTTATGGTCAATTGTACCATATATGACAGTGATAGCATTTAAAGGTTGTTTAATGTGGTGGAGCTGATAAGGTGAATAAGAATTCAGCAGGCTGATCTTAATTTCTGTAGATCCAGAATGATCTAGATAATCTAGAGAATGAAAAATCTAAGGCTTCAGAACAACACAAATATATATACATATATATATGTATATATATATCAGCCTAGACACATCCCAGAGAAGTTGTAGAACAGCAAAGCAAAGGAGAAGGTTTTAAAGTGGTGGATAAGTTTGGAGAGGTGGTCATTTTCAGAGTAAGGAAAGACTAATAGCCTCTTAACTGCAACAGGGAAGGTAGAACATAATAGAATTACATTTCTATTGAATTAGAGAAAAACATCTGTTCTAGAAGTCTACTCTTGACAAAAGATCTTTTAGGAAAGAAGGCTGATAAAGACACTTTTAAATAACAGAACAGAATTTACCACTAACTACCCTCCTCAGACAGGAGGGAAAATGGATAGTTTCCAACAAAAAGGAGGAAGGGTAAACAAAAACATTTGTAAAAATGAGACTAAAACCCAGCTAATATTGATTGAATAAAAACAAGAGCAGAAGTGGTGGATAAAGCCATAATTTGATTTAAGTTAAATTTTAAAAATATGTATATTAAATAGGTGGAGTAAGTAAAAAGAAATATAGCATGTAACACCCCAAAAAGTAGAGGAGAAAAGAGTAAGGTTGAACAACACTCAATTGAAGCAGAGGGTGGAGAGGTGAGGAGTGTCAGGTGGGATTTTTATCACTGGTCCTGCTTGAAATGACAGGTATCAGCAAGCCCCTAGGCAGCTCGCCAAGTACCCCATCAGCTGATCCTTTGAACTTAGAATACGGACTAAGTAATGCCGTAGAACTGAGTTGCTAATCTATCATTGTCAATTCCAGGAAATCAGAAATGACGTACACTACCACTCTTCAGAATTAATTGGGAAGAGAGAGAGTTCACAGGGGAACAATTTTTTTTTTGTGGGAAGGGGGGTTAGTCTTAATACAGGTGGATCTAATGTGAAGCGAGGGCTGTACGGCACTCTTTATTAGTTGCAGCTTTTATATTTTCTTTGGCAAAAGTGTAGAGACTGATATTTTTTAATTGAAAAGCATTTCATATTATGATGATACATAAGATCAGGCCACTCTATTTTCTATAGGACACATCTTATAAATTTTATTCCTGTATATAAGTCCAAATATCCTGTAATGTAAACCATCAATATTTGTTTCAGTATGTTTCAATATTATTTTCCTTAAAATAAATAAATGTTGGCCTTCTAAGAATTTGTTTGTATCTTAGGTGTTACTATTTTAAAATGTGGATTCTTCAAATGTCAGCAAATATGTAACAGGGTCAAAGAGAGTAAGAAAGTTATTATTTTTTTAAAGATTTTATTTATTTGCGCGCGAGAGAGCACAGCAGAGGAAGTGTCAGGCAGAGGGAGAGGGAGAAGCAGGCTTCCCAACTAGTGGGGAGTCGGATGTGGGGCTCGATCCCAGGACCCTGGGATCATGACCTGAGCCAAAGGCAGATGCTTAACCGACTGAGTCACGCAGGTGCCCCAGAAAGTTATTTTCCACAAAAATTTTAGTCTTTAAATAGAATGTTTTCTTAGGAAAATTTCTAATTATCATTTAATAAATATATAATAATACATTTAGTGAAATGAACTTACTAAAATGTCCTTTCATATTTATTTGTTTTTGTACACAGGTGACATTAATTGATTAGATAATGAAAAGCTACCTTATAATTTAAGGGTCTAATCAAAGTAATTAGAGCTCTGAGTGATTCAATTATTTGATTTGATTAATTTGATGCATTATAATGTTTTTATTTAGAGAAGTCAAAAAGCCTGTGTGAAACTCTGAGTGAGATGAAGGATATCAAAAAGTAAAACATAGCTTTCAGAGATGTGAGATACTAAAATATCTTACATCTGGATACTACATCAGAATTTTCCAAACTTTCTAATATTATATTGAATTATATAAAGAATGAGGATTGTTTGTGGGTGATCTTTTAAATTAATTTCTTCTTTGTAAGCTGAAGTTCTCTTGTATGTTTGCCAACTTTCTTGTTTGTCCTTATAAATAATAATTGTTTTTTGATCATGTTCAGTGTGAGAAAATTTTCTCTACACATGAAGACTTATGTTAAGAAACATATCTGGTTAATTTTAAACTTAAGAAATATATTGTCATATGTTGTTTGCCTTAGGTTAGTGTTCATTAATTTTAAGTTCCTGGTTTTCTTAATTGTATCTGTCACATTGCTATGTCTTTGATGATTAAATAAACATTAGCAACATCCTTTTAAAAACTCTTAATTTCACAATTTAAGTGAAGTTTTGATGTCCCCACAGAGCCTTGGGCTAATTTAGTGAATGAATGATTTATTTACTTATTTCTGGTATCCAGGCCTTGACATCTCTGCTTCTCCTTTGATTATGTGCTTCAATAAAAAACAAAACAAAACAAAACCCGAAATACTGCCTTGTTATAATTAAAGTAAGTTATATTTTGGTCTGACTATACAAAATACTATCCTTTAATTAAAGATAGTTAGTATATGGCACAAAAATAGACACAGTTCAATAGAAACATGGACCCCCATGTTTACTGCAGCATTATTTACAACAGCGAAGCTATGGAAGCTACCCAACTGTGCATCCATAGAAGAATGGGTAAAGAAGATGTGATATATGGAAATGGAATATTAGTCAGCCATAAAAAAGAATGAAATCTTACCATTGGCAAACAATATGGATGGATCCAAAAGGTATAATGCTAAGTGAAATAAGTCAGAGAAGGATAAATACTGTATGATTCACTCATATGTGGAATTTAAGAAACAAAGAGGAAAAACACAAACAAAATACAGACTCTTATATATAGAGAACAAACTCACGGTTGCCAGAGGGGAGGTGGGTGGGGGAAGGGTGAAATGGGGGATGGGGATTAAAGAGTACACTTACTGTGATGAGCACCAAGTAATGTACAGAACTGCTGAATCACTATATTGTACACCGGAAACTAATGTAACACTGTATGTTAATTATACTTGAATAATAAAAAAAAAGGGTAGTACACAGAATTTTTCTTCCTCAAAATTATCTGATCAAGTTCTGCTAACCAGTGTATTTTGCTATCATGTAAAAATGGTCATATTCTTGCATTCCATTATTATTGGAAATAATAAAGTCTTTAAGTACTTTACCCTTCAAGAATCTGGAAGAACGACTCAGCTTACATTAAATGGCAACTAAATCTTTATATTCCCCAAGCTAGTGCAGACACAGAGTATTAACAAGGCAGACAGAGATGACTCTGTGAGTATATGGAACAAGATAAAAATAAGGCCATTACATAACCACAGAGATGCCCAAATATCTCCTTCTTTTGTCTGATGTGAATGATGTTTGCTTTGTTACCAATGACCTTGCTGGACCCACTTTATTCCTTCAGCATCTTAGATAAATATTATTAAAATTTATATGTTAATAATAATATAGTTATAATTAATCACATGGTATTACTTTTATATTATATAATACATACAATATATATTATATACTAGTAACACATTTTTATATAGTGTACATTATATATAGAATATATATGCATTAAAATATACAATAATAAATATATAATTTTATTTATATAATAATACATTTATTTATATCATATAGTTGTATTTATAATTTGTTTACATGTATTAATACAATTAATTCTGTAACACATAATTGATTGCATTAATATTTGTGTTATTATTACTGTAACACTGCTTCTCATTTTTGACAACTCTAGTCCAGGACTGGCCCCTGCTTCCTTAAACCACTCTGCTTAGAATTAATCATCCAGCATAGGCCCAAATTTCCTATGAATGCCTTTCCAAGTCCCTATTACTGAGATGCCCCAAAGTTGCTCTGGATTGTGTTCACCCTTGCTATACCTAAATAAATAAATCTGATTTTGCTTATGTGTTCATTTATGGCTTTTACTACAGGCATAATATAATTCAGCCAGAGTCTGAAGATGAGCATGTCTTGAGCATATTTTTACTCCCCTCTGTGTAAACTTAGGCAAGCATTTCTAGCACCACTATGATCTTAGAGTCCTCATCTATAATGTAAAAATACAATGTCTACTGTTTCATTTCTGTTGTTTTGAGTATCAAATAAAGAGATAATTTTTTTACAAAATATAAAATGATATTCAAATTTTAGTTGCTAATGCTGTCATATTCCATTGTCCTATTGTTTAGGCAAAATTCCCTTTCTGTTTATCCGTTGCCCACTGTGCTCTGGCCCTTTGCACCAGCTTTCTCTGGATGAAAATATTACCTTCTGCACTGCCACCTAGTGATAAGTCTGATTGCTTAATATCAAAGCTGTATTAATTAAAGAGGCAGTGTTCCAAAATAAATTGCTGTGGTTTCTATAGATACCTCCATGATTTCTGTGGTTGATGTTTTTTTTTTGACTCCACTGACCCTGATTTTAAATAGCTTATATGAAGCAGAGTATAACCAGCAAGTTCTCTAATATGTGTTATGTTTCGTGAATATAGTTTTATTCTTAACTAGGTGAAGTACCCAAACATATCAGACTTCTATAGTCATAGTTCCTAAGCAAAAGCAGGATTCTATTTCAGACCTAATAAATCAAAACTCTAGGACTAGAACCCAATGACCTGAATGTTTTAGAAATACCCCAGCTTCCTAACCTTGCTAAAGAGATAAATTTTGGTTGAAGGTACAGAAAGCTATGCTCTTGACAAATTTTATCTGTATCTTAAATTCTAAAAAGAGTTTCACTTGTGGCATAAAACCTTACCTATCAAATCACAGAAGGAAAAAAAAATCCATGAATTAAAACCATTAACAAATAACCTAGATATTTGTTTTAAAATTTCCAAAAATACCAGAGTATTTCATTTTATTTATTTCTTTTTCTTCCAAGATTTTATTTAAATTCAACTTAGTTCACATACGGTGTACCACTGGTTTCAGGAGTAGAATGTAGTGATTCATCAGTTACATACAACACCCAGTGCTCATCACAAGTGCCCTCTTCAATGCCCATCCCCCATCTAGCCCATTCCCCACCCAATTCCCTCCAGCAACCCTGTTTGTTCTCTATAGCTAAGAGTCTGGTTTGCCTCCCTCTCTGTTTTTATCTTATTTTATTTTTCCTTCCTTTCCCCTATGTTCATCTGTTTTGTTTGTTAAATTCCACATAGGAGCGAAGTCTTATGGTGCTTGTCCTTCTCTGCCTGACTTCTTTCACCTAGTGTAATACACTCTAGTTCCATCCATATCGTTGCAAAAATACCACAGTATTTCAAAGGAAAAAGGGTCATGAAGAAAAGTGAAGCATTCACTTACTCCAGAAAAAAAGGTGATGTAGAAAAAGTATTCAGTTGTAATTTATGAGATTGGAAATAGGTTGATTACAAAAATGGCCCAGCTTCCCTAACACTCTTTGCATCCTTGTACTTTGTACATTTTTTTTGCTTCCCCAAAAAAGTGTTACAAAAAATCTTTTAGTTGTAATTTTTAACATGTATGACATATGGTAGACTGATTGCAAAAGTTTTCCGATTCTCTAATTCACCCTCACTTCTGAACTAAGGTATCAAGAGGCTTTTCATGTTTCTGCTGCCTCTGGGATTTCTGCCAAACGAGAAACTGGAGGAACAGAGCCCAGACTCCGGAGAAGGTGGGGTCCGTCTATCCATCCCCCAGCTGACCTACAAACACATGGAAAAGCCCACCAAACATCCGCACATTTAGCCCAATCTACAATGGTCAGCTGACCTTCAGACTCGTGAGTAATGATCATGCTTATGGCTGAATACCACTGAGTTTTCAGGGGGTTTATTACACAGCAATAGCTAATTAATACATTTATATTAAAATTTAGAAGTCCTTTCATATATAACCAAGATAGCTCATTGGAACAACAGTTGGTATTAAAATTAAGAGTTTGGCTTATATACAAAATAACTCTCAGCACATAAATAAAATAATATTGTTGGGCCTTCAGAGAAGAAAAGTAAATAAATAAAGAGATAAGTAAATACATAGCTGAGGATGAGTTTTTCTCAGACATTCTCTATCAGCCCTACTATGGTTTATCCCAGCTTTAAAATTGTTATCTTTAACATAGAACAGGAATCAGAAAGCTTTTTCTGTAATGGCCAGATGGGAAATATTTTAGGTTTTTGGGCATCCAGTCTTTATCACAACTACTCAAACTTGCCATTTTAGCACAAAAGCAGTCGTAAGCAAACATTAGTGAATGGGTATGGATGTGTGCCAATAAAAATTAATTTACCAAAACAAGAGCAGGCCTGACATCGGAGTTAATCCCTTTTTTACTGCTTATAGTTAGGAAATCCATGTATAGTAAAATTGTTGAGACCATCTGAGGACTTGGCAAAGAATATGGAACCTTGGGAATCACTATGTGTGAAACCCAGAATTTAAATATTCTTTTGTGGCTTAGGATGCATGTTTTCTAGATTTTTCCTGAGTACAGTTTTGCTTTATTTTTCTGTTTTGTTAACATTTTAATTTATCTTAAATCCAGTTTACTATTGTAATTGCAAAATACATTTATTATCTAGCGAACAAAAGAAGTTATTTACCAATATTTCTCAGTGTTCATGCATGAGCTAATTTAGTAACAAGCAAAGTAGATCTTTTATTAAATGTTATTTCTTCATCCCGTAATCACCCAAATAAGTTATTTTCATGGATATTGCCACTTCAGCATTAAATATTGACCTAAATGTTGATCTCTCATATATTTAAGTTAAAAAAAATATGTTGTGACAGAGGATTAGAGCATGTATTTTTATTACATGTCACTTATTATATTTTCTCATTTGAAAATATTGTCATTAAGAAAATAATAAAACAAATTAATATATTTTCCTTTGCCCTAGCCATTTGGACACTAGTAGCATATCTTGTAACTCAGAAGACACATTTCTAAAAGCTTTGCATTCTGATATAGTAAGTCACAAGTAACGAGAGAGTTTTCTGAAAGTCTGAGTAACAGGAGCATCCTAAAAGCTGTGCATTTTGAAATATACCACGATAAAAGTTTGGTTTTTAATGACCCCAGCATTACCCAGTCAAAAATTTCAGTTGCCATACAACAATCTGTATTATAGATAATGCCTTCCTTTTCTATTCTGGAAGCTAGTTGTTCTTTAAATTGGACTCACTCTTATCCCTTATTATTGCAAGTAGAAATTTAACATATTGTTATTAAATTCTTTTTTTTTTCTTACAGGAAACTTGGAGGTCCCACCAAGATCAGCCACATGCAATTCACCTACTAGATATGACTAAATACTCTTGGGGTGTAATAACACAGAGGTACCTGCTCTCCACTGACAGCAGAAATTAGTATGCAGAATTTAAGCTCCATTGATCCAGAGTGATACCTGGCTTGATCAAGCAGTTTATTAATTGCCTTCCCTTCCCTCTTTTGTTGGCTCACAATCTTGGGAGTTCCCAGGAGAAATCTGAAACCGCCCAGTACACAGAGGGCAGGGAGACAGGGAAGACAGAGGGAGGCCACTCCGGACTAGTAGGTGGCAGGTTGAACAGGCAAGAGACTTCACTTACGAGGCTTGTGTCCGTTCGCGGTTAAGACAAGTCGATCTCTGCAGCCACCAGCCAGAATCTTAAAGATTTATACAGAAGCTTTTTTGTTTTTTTAAGATTTTATTTATTTGAGAGAGAGAGAGAGAGAGAGAGAAACAGCATGAGAGGCGAGAAGGTCAGAGGGAGAAGCAGACTCGCAGGGAGCCCGATGCAAGACTCGATCCCGGGACTCCAGGATCATGACCTGAGCCAAAGGCAGTCGCCTAACCAACTGAGCCACCCAGGCGCCCTATACAGAAGCTTTAACAGAGTTCAGTCACGTGCAGCATGTCGGGGAAGGTCATTGAACAGACGTGACCGCAGAGCAAGCTGTGAGCTGGACCCGGCACTGGAGGCTTCTCTCCCCACCCCCATCTCTGGAGCGTGGGTTCTGCTCGCCTTTCCTGCTCTCAGGCTGCTCGGAGAACACAGCCTTGAGGGTAGTGATGTGGTGTGGAGAACACCAGCTTGGTATACGTGTAGCACCCAGTAAACCCCTTTTATAAGCTTTTAAGATGTGGCGGGCAGGTGTGTGGATCTGGTTGTCTCGCTGCCTCCCCCCCCCGCCGCCCCCCAAGGCAAGCTCATTTGTAAGTTTCCTTTGCTTATTAAAACTGCCCCCTTCCACCTTGGAGCGGCGTGCCTCTTTCCTCTGGTCTCTCCCTCCCCCAGCCCACGGAAGATTTCTCCCAGAAAGCTCAGAAGAGAGTTTTGAATCCACACCCCGCCAGACGTCTCAACCCCGCGCTGCTCTCTCAAGGCTGCATCCTTGAAAACAGCTCCCCCTGGGGGAGCAGCGCGCAGGGGTACATTCCACGGGCAGGAAGCCGGCGCGGAGCCCCCGACTGTCCAGACCCCGCTCGTGGATCAGCCGGTGGTCGCGGCCTCTCGATGACCTCCTCCGACATGTATCACTCCTTCGCCCTCTGCCCCTCTTTCCTCCACCTCCCGACCTTCTGTCTTCATCTGGGCGGCGGCCTTGGGAGGAAGTCAGTCACCAGGCGAAACGGGTAAGTGTTGTCTCTCTGACAATCCTTTTATCAACGGTGATTGTGTTACTCCGAGATAACACAAGATAATGTGGTTTCCAACATTTTGGATTGTTTTAAATTGTTAAACTTTAATTATTTGGTACTTTCTAAGGGAGGTTGAAATTGATAGAGAAAACCAAAGTAATTAGTCTCAAAGCAAAGCAGTATTTTGCTTATTTTTTGTCTATATAAAAACAGTAAATTATGAGTAAGATGGTAAATTCATTGTGGTATATGAGTTACTTATAATACGCTTAAAATTACTATACTAAAGCTAATGGTATGGTTTTTTTTTTTTTTTTTTTAGATTTTATTTATTTGAGAGAGCGAGCGAGAGAGCACAAAAGGGGGGAGGGGCAGAAGGAGAGGGAGAAGCAGGTGCCCTGCTGAGCAGGAACCATATGGGGGTTCGATCCTAGGACTCTGAGATCATGACCCAAGCTGAAGGCAGATGCTTAGGTGATTGAGCCACCCAGGCGCCCCCGCTATTATTATGTTTTATTACATGTGTATTTATGTACTTTAAGAACGGGCATATGTATTTTGTCATTATTAATCAAAGTAACTTACAAATAAGGGAGAGGAATCAAACACTAACTTGGAAGAAAATTGTTCTTAAACAGCACAGCAAATATCAGTGTGTCCTGCCCAGAAAACAGATGTTCTCAGCAGAAAACTCTCATTTCCTGAGAACCTGTTAACTTATTGTGCTTTTGATGTTAATTTTATCATGTTCTTGAATTGCTTTTAGCAAAAGTTCTGACTTCTACGAAAAATAAAATTCGTAATGGTTGGTTTTCTTCATTTAAAGAATATTGTCTAACAGATTAATTGTATAAACGAGACAGCAACTGTTTCTTGTCCTGAGGTGCCTATGGCTTATACTCATTTATTGATGTAATAATAAGTCTTCTCTGATAATTATTTTTTGATATTGCCTTCTAAAATCAGGCCCCAAATTAAAAGTAGCTGTGGGGAGCACCAAAGGCTCACTCTAGTAATTTGTAATGTGAGGCATTAACATGTAATGTAAGGAATAGCAAAATAAGTAGGTCAGAAAAACATTTATATCTTCTATTTTATTTTATTTTTTAAAAAGATTTTATTTATGTATTTGAGAGAGAGCGCACGAGTAAGGGGAGGGGCAGAGGGAGAGGGAGAAGCAGATTGAGCAGGGAACCCAAAGCTGGGGTCGATCCCAGAACCCTGAGATCATGACCTGAGCCCAAGTCAGACGCTTAACTGACTGAGCCACTCTATATTTTTAATTAGCCCAATAAGGCAATGAAAAATATTTTTATCAAGACCATAATTTTAATACAAACATGTCATATATATTATGTTTGCAATTGATATAAATATATTCTAATCACAAATCATGTGGAAACTCTAGCACAGTTATTTGTTAACAAACTGATTTTTAAGAAAATTCTGTTTCTAGGAGTAAGATATAATTGTCAATGTTGAAAATCTTAACACATGTTTCATAGGATAGTTGGAAAGTCCGGGAGATTTGCAAATGCCTTCACTGGTCATGATGTCTTCTTGACCCTGAGAGTAACCATTAACTGAGTCCGTGTGATATAATTGTATTTCATGCCCCACTAGGGAATTTTATCTTCCTCCATTCTGATCGTGTAGTCTTTCTAGTACGTTGTTAGCATTATTCTCTTGTTATTGCTTAAAAGCTCCTGCTACAAGTTGCAGAGCAAAAGCTTAATCTCCTGGGAGAAACGACAAATAAGACCAGTTTCTCAGAATGTTGGTAGAAAGGGTTGTAGCAAGCGCTCTGGACAGATGATAGAGCAAAGAGGAAATAAGGCCAGAGGCTCAGGCTCCCAGCGCCAGAGGGGACTGCCTCTGGAGCAAACACTTCACGGATGGGGACTGAGTCAGGATTTCCAGGTTTATTGCTGAAGTAAATGATTTCAGGAGGTGAACGGCTGACTCAAGATCAGAAGAACAAGAATCAGTTACGTAGGTCTGGACGGAACTGAAGGAAAGTTTAACCGTATTGATTCGCTTTGAAATGTTGGTGATTTTGTTTAATGTTCTTTGTTCTGGTGGGACTCTGAGAAAACCTTTCCTTTTAATCTAGCTATCAATTTAAGAGGACTTATTTGAGAAAATTGGAATGATACAACTTTTGAGGGGTGGCTTCTAATTGATTTCTCAGAATTCATGAAAAAAAAAACCCTTATGAGAAATTGTGGGTGTATTATAAATAAGTAAAAAAGAATAACTAAAGAAGGTGATTCTTTTGAAAATATGACATGATAATTCTTGTTTGAAAAGCAATTGATCTAAGTGATTTTTGAGTTCTATAATTTTACGCCAAAAAATTAGTAGGATAATGTAAACAGAAACCAAATTTTCAATCATGGCCATGCCAGAGATGTAATAATAATTCAAGGAAAATGCCATTTGTTTAGATGCAACATTCCAAAATTAAAAATAAAGGCTATGTTTTGTACACAGAGATGATGTGTGCTCTTCCTCTTCAACAGGTCTGTTGCTACTCTGGGGCTTACAAAATCCAGCCTTGCAGCTAATTCTGGTTTCCAGGCTTGGAGTGAATGACAAGAAAAGGAAATGAAGTTATGTTCCCATGAGAAATATGGTGAGTAAATAACAAAAAGGCTCCTTATTTAGTATTTTCTAGTTTTAAACCCTACCACAGGATAGCATTATATATTAATCAACACCATCAGTTTTCCCTCTATGGATAATATAGGCCAAATAGAAAAGGTTATCAAACTGAATAAGAAAAATCATTCTGAATAAGAAAAATCATTATTTTATCAATTTCATGCTTTCGTGGGTAGCCACAAGGTGCTGGGATTGTAAATCTACTCTCTTGCCCTTCTAGCCTTATCACACATTTTGATGGGAGGAGAATAAAAAGTAGGCCAAAAAAAGCTTACATTCCTCAAAATCTGATATAAACAATCACTATAAGAATTTCCTGAAGGCCAGAAAAATTAGAGCATCCCCAAAGCCCTGAATTTTGAGATTGGCCTTTTAAGACAAAAGCATCTTACATTTAAATTGACTAAAGTTGTTGACTATACAATAGTTTGAACTATAAAAACTGCTTTACCTCTTTGAGAGCCAGTTGTCTTGAAAGTCGGACTCCCTTGCATATGCTTTTCTATTATTAGAAAACTTTCACACAGTGCTCACAAGTTGTTTACAAATTTTTTTTCTCTAAAAATATGAAATATTCTATCGCATGCCAAATAGTAGCAGTTGACAAATACTTGAAACAGATCAGAAAATTTTTAAATTTAGGAAAAATTTTCAAACCTGCAAAAATCCTTTGCCTATGTAAGGATTATCACTTACAACCTTACTTTATGCCTACTAGAGGCTTAAGTTCACTTGGTAAAGGTAAATTGGACATGGATTATATTCCAATAATCTGTTCTTCAATGAAGAAGGTAGAGGAAGAAAATCCTGTTTTATTAAGTAGGAGATTCAAAGGAAACACTACATTTCCTTTTCATTCAAGAAGGTGAATTGATACCTTTATATTCATATCTGATAACAGCCCTGGTTTACTTTTAAATGGCTATTTACTTTATTTAACAATGTATTTGCCTATGAAATTCATTGCATTTTGTTTATTCAGCAAAGTTTTCCTAAGTGGCAGTTACGTGCCCAGCATGATCCTGTAGATCATGATATATCAGTGAGCCAAACACAAACCCCCACTCTTAAAGAGCTTGAATTTTGGCAGCTTGGAGTGAATAGAATCAACAAGCAAAGAACAATAATTATAATACATAAGTGATAGTATACTTATAATTGATAGTATGCAATATTATAATGTATAATAAGTATTATAATAAATAATAATTTTGTAATAAATAAATATGCAAACCGTCAGGTGTGCTATTCAGTGAAAGGATTGGGAAAGGGAAGGTGGAAGAAGGCAGGTGGGATGTGAGTGCAGTGGGCACAGGAGGGTGAACGTGGCACTTGGATCTGGTGATTTGAGTGTGCTTCATTGAGAAAGTCATATTCGAACAAAAATTTGAAGGAGCAGAGGACTTTAACCGTGTGAGTACCTGGGTGCAGAATATTTTAGGCAAAAAAGGGAACTAGTCCTAAATTAGGAATACAATGGTAGTTTTCAGTGCACATCGAGGTGACAGTGGATGGAGGCAACTTGCGAAGAGGGAGGTCAGAGACACCCTTACAAAGCGGGCTTTCACTCTGAGAGAAAGGAGGGTCCCATTTCACTGGTATCTTAAAGGGAGCATTCTGCTGTGAGGTGTGTTAAGAAAATACTATAGGTAGGTAAAGGAAGAGGAGGGAGAACTCTTAAGATGTAATTACAGAAATCCAGGTGGTGACTAGTGTGGCATGAATCATGGTGGTAGCATTGGATGTAGGAAAAATATACATAGTATATAATATTATAATATGTATTTATATATTATATATAGTTACATATAATTTGAACCCAATAATATAAATATACTTTTTTAAATGACATATGGAACATTTATAATAATCTACTCTAGAAACCACACGTGCAAGCACACACACACTCAACATACACATAAAGTCTTAAAAATATATATATATATGTATATAATCAAGCTTGGGTTGAAGAGGATACAAAGTTTAAAACTAAGGATTTTAAATAAAAATAAATAGTGGAATGACACCCCCCAAATCCATGAAGCACAGTTAAAACACTTTCTCAAGAAAAGTTATAGCAACGGATGCTTGTATTAATAAAATTTTAAGCATGAAAATTACTGAATAACACACTTAGATCAAAGTGTCAGGAAATGAGTACTGAAGTGAATAAAAAATAAATCAGATTAAAGGAATTAATAAAAGTAAAACAGTTTCTTTCAGCTTCAATGAGATAATTGACAAAACCGTAAAGTATTTAGTGTGTACCTACTTATTGTGAAAAACTGCCCCCTACCTCCCCGTCCGGAGAGCTAATTAACATATCTGTCACCCCACATTTTTTAGAACATTTAAGTTCTACTCTCCTAGCAAATTTCCATCATTTAACAAATTGGAAAATAGAAAAAACAGTGGAGCTAATAAATCCATAAACTAGTTGTTTGAAGAAAATCAACAAAATAGACAAAATAACAGTTAAGAAAATTGAAAATTCAAATCCCAGAAAGAAATCAACTACTTTTGTGGGAGAAATAAAGAAAGAAGTTAATGCATAATAGAGAGGAAGTAGTTACAGAATTCCCCCATAAAAAGTTCCAGGCTCAGGAAAAAAAAGATGTTCCAGGTCCAAACGAATTCATGAAGCAAATCTAGCAAAGAGCAAATAATTATAATGCAATGTAAATTGTCCCAGAGTAAAGAACTAAGAAGGAAAATATCTAAATTTGATTTATGAAACTAGAGTAACTTGGATCCTTAATCCCAGCAAAAATTGCACTGAACAGAAAAGCTACAAGCTGATCTTAATTATAAATATTAATGCAGAAATCCTGTGTAAAAACACAAACAAACAGTTCATTTAAAATAGAAACATTGGGACCATGAGGAATTTACTTCAAGGGTACAAGGGTGGTTTCAATATTAGGAAATCTAAAAGTATAATCTACTGTGTTGATAGAGCCTAAGGAGGAAAATACAGGATCACCTCCACTGATGCAGAAAAGACATGAGGCAGAATCCAACAGACTTCATGATTAAAACAAAAGCCAAAAAACAACACATCTTAATAATAGAGAAAATCATAGTTACTTCCTTAATACAAAGTATAGGTATAGAGGCCAAAGGGTGAGAATGAATTTGTCTTAAGGAAATAATAACATAGCTAGTATATGTACTAACTAAGGAAATAATATGTAGCTAATACTGGAGCTTAGGGTGTGCGTATGAAGAAATGAAGATAGTTAAGTAGTCTGGGGAAAAGGGTTTGCATGAAATGTTGAGAATATTTTATTTTATCTTGGTACGGGGAAATCCGAATGATCAGTTTTGGATTTTGTGAAGATCACTGTGTTCCAACGAAGATCAGTAGGCAACGAGGCAGGGAGGCTGGTACAGTAATGTGGATCTGGAGAGTAGGGATCTGTGGACAGCGGTGTGTGGATTGAATTCCTGAGCACAGAGTAGGACCTTAATAAATACTTAATTCACAAACATACAAAGTAACCCAAATAAAACCTACTGGTCTGATTTTATGTAAAAATCTTTGAAGATCTCACAATAACTTGGGATCAATGTTGTTGGTTACAGAAATTATTTTATAAGTACAGATTAATAGAATATTAAGTAATAGGGAGTTTACTTCATGACATATCTTTTCTGTTAACAGGATATAAGATGTGGTTTCCTTTTTTGTGGATATTGTTTTCTTATTTTTTTCTTTTAAAGATTTATTTATTTGAGAGAGGGAGAGCGAGAGCAGGGGGAGGGGCAGTGGGAGAGGGAGAGAGGGAATCATCAAGCAGACTCCCTGCTGAGCATGGAGTCTGACAGGTGGCTTGATCTTACCACCCTGAGATCATGACCAGAGCTGAAATCAAGAGTCAGATGCTTAACTGACTGAGTCACCCAGGGACCCCTGTTTTCTTGCTTTTAAAAAAATATTTATACGTTTTGATTTTTTTATTTGTATAACTTAAATAGGTGCAGAAATAACATAGGAAATAAACTCATTTAACAAACAAAGCTTATTGCACTTAGACAATGCCAAAAACAAAATTTATAGCATGTGAGAAAAACTTTTCAAGGGCACAGACTCTGTGACATGATTTTTCTCTAGCATCTATACAGTGTTATTTTCTACATCCTGTATTTAATGACATGAAAGAAAGGAATCACATATGCAGCTTAATATATTTACATTTTAAAGCCATCCTTACAAGAGTTAACACTTGTCACTCTCTACTAATAAATTCTCATGTTTTTCTTTGATTATGAGCAATGTACGTAATTTCAGCTTCAACTTTCTCATCTCAGTGGTTTCCCTTATCATCACAATATTTAAGGAAGGCTGTTAGAGATAAATACAAGGAAGTACGCTGTGAATTGTTAAATGATAATCTGCATAGTAGAATTTTACGTGGGAAACCATTGGTTATATAGAAGTGAAGGAGCTTTGAAAGATGTAAAAATTTTGGCTAGGCACAGATTAAGCGAATTCCAATCCTTTACTTCATGTCCCTTGGAAGGGTTCCAAAAAAAAAAAAAAAGGAAGATTGATTTATTTTGAATTAAATTTATTTTAAATTAAAATGATTGGTAGTATTTTCAAGTGAATATTATGGATTCAGATTTTTAAAATTATCTGTGTAATACTGGGCTCCAAAAATTCACTGATTATTTTTATATTAATTTATTTTGAATGTTTGGGAATTGTTACTACTGAATTATATTTGATATATAAAGGCTCATTTCCTTATTGTTGTTCCTTCTTGGTTAATTAAAGAAATAAGTTTTTGAGCTCTGTCAAAATGTAGAGATCATCTAGTTCATCCAGCTCACGTTTATAGAATAAAGGGGCTTTCCGGGAGAGGGTGGGTGGCTGTCACCTTGAAGTTTCCAGTTGACGGAGTCAGAGCGGAGGGTAGAATTGAGAAGACAGCCAGGGCCTCTGCATTCCGAAAGGAGGCTTTTACTTCTTTCTTATTTAGCCGTCCATTTAGCTTATTTAGCCTTGGTACTTCCTCTGAGATTTTAGAAGTTGAACATACTGGTGAAAGTAGTCTGAAATAGTGCCAATGTGAATCATTTTTAAATTAATAGCCATGAGTTAGCAGAGGCTCATTTTGACATAGAGTTGGGCATTCAAAAATATACTTGGAAACCTAATCTTACTGTTTATAAATATGACCTTTGTGGTAGGTCTTGTTTTAATGAAGACATATTTCATAATTTGCAAATTGAAATACAGGCATAAGTAATTTTTCTCGACCAGTATTGATATGAAATTGTATGTGAACACAGATTTTTAAGGAGCTTGAAAATTTGGTGTCCCAAATATAAGTAATACCTTTGAATGAGCACTTAAAATATGGTTTAAAATATACAGTGTCATTGACCCTTGAAATTTTCCTACAACAATGGCTAAGCTTCATTTTTAAGATAAAGCAGCTGAAATCAGAGTAATTGTGTAAATTTCCCAGAGAATGTAGTCTAGTAGTGATAAGCCTAGATTGCAAGTACACTTGTTCAAGTAGACTTTGTCTTTCTAAGTAAAGTAAAAATGTGAAATCAAAGAAAATTCAATTATAAAATTAGATTATTTTTTAAATGTAGACATTCTAAATTTTCTAACCAAAGGTACTAGCAGGTACAGTACTTCTTAAGGGAAATAAGGGGATGATAGGAAAAAATTGTAATTTTGTTTATTTGCGAGACCATTGTCCTAAAATCTGAAACAGTTTACTTTGATAGTGTGAAAACCTGTATTCTCAAAATTTTCAACTTAGTTTCCTACAGAGTTTAAGATATGATTGCCATTATTATTCTACCAAAGCTTTGCATCATTTTACTACAGCAAAAGTTGAAATATTATCAACACTAATATGAGAATATTATTATGTCCAATAAACTCTAGGAATTGTTTGGATATATGAGTTGTATGGTTGACTAATTTTAAACAGGGAGTTAAAAATTCATTCAGATGCCCTCAATGAAACATCTCAGTGATTCCCTTAGAGAATGGAAAATCCTTTTCTAAGCAGTATAATTACAAGTTTTAATCAATCAGCAGTTACTAGTTGAGCTCTACTCATAATAAAAATAACTTTCATTTTTATGGTATTTGACAGTTAACAGTTAAGATGCTGTCCTATAGATACTACCTTGTTCACTCATCCTACCAACTGTTGGAATTAGTGAGATGAGCACATTATATAGATTAAAAAACATCCTGAGAATGAAGAAGATTACATATCTCTGGTCTTTAATTCCAAACCTATTTGTTTGTTTTTCTCCCCACCTATGACACCATGGTGGAAATCAACACTAGCCTTGCCCTTGTGATGAAGTCACTAACTTCAGGATTTTTTTTTTTTTTTGGTCCAATAAGTGAGTTAAGTCTACCACACATGAAACAATAAAGTAAAAAGGGGAAATTTCCCTAGTGATTGCACTGGCCAGGGAAACCTTAATATAAGATGCAAAGCTTTAGGCTACGTATGCCCTATATATTCTCAGAGAAACCTTTGGAGACTCAACTAGCTTAGATTAATTTCACTCTCCATCAGCCTCCTGTGCCTTAGCATTGAACTCATTATGGCTCACCTTCTCTCTAAGTTATAGATGAGGCAATTGTTTCTCATCCCAAATTGTTAAGGTTCTTGAAGGCCACAGCCATTATCTGTTTCATCCCTGTATCTCCAATAATACCTGTCAGAGTGGTCCTCAAGAGTTTTGTTGAATTAAAAAAAACATACAGCAAGTAGATAGGCAGATTCTGTCCTAACTTCAATGGGGGAAGAGAATTAATGTATTTGAACATCTGTTGTGTGTCAGCCACTTGGCAAAGCACTTTTCAATCTTTCAGTCTAGAAATCACTTGAGATAGATGTTATAATCATTAGTATATTCAAAAATGTGTAAGCTAAGCTCTGCAACATTAAGAAGATTTTCTGTACATTATAAGTGACAAAGTCAGGAAGCAGTCCAATTTTATCTGTCTCCAAACTACCTGCTGCTTCCCACTGCTTAGCAGTGCCTTGTACTACAGATAATCTTTGGTAACAAATGGTAACCCATATTCCAAGTGCGCACATCATGTTTTGGATTCTGGTTAAAAGTGTAGGAATCTCCTGTAAACTGTGTCCATAATTCTGGGTTTATCTTAGGTTTTTTGTTTAGAAATTTTAGAATTTTTTAAAAGAATTTTACATCAAGTGCAACAAATCATCCTGTCTTTAAGAAATGAATTTCCCTCCACGCATTCATCACAGCCTAGTTCTGGCTGTCGATTTTGCTAAGCTAAGGAATGAGATGTCTTGAGTGCCCTAGGCACAGTCTTACAGAACTACTTCAATTAATTAAATTAACTAATTTAAGAATGGGAAGTCAAGTTTCTCTCTCCCTTCTTCTCTTTTCTCTCCTGTGTTCTTTTCTTTCTGTAAAAGATACAGTTGCTAGACATATACCCAGTGCTCCAAGTGTAGTAGAAAATCTTGGGGAGTCATCATCAAGATAAAACAATCAACAAAACTAAATGCCAATAGAATGGGAGAAGATATTTGCAAATGATGAATCTGTTAAAGAGTTAGTATCCAAAATCTATAAAGAACTTGTCAAACTTAACACCCAAAAAGCAAATAATCTGGTTAAGACACGGGCAGCAGACAAGAATAGACACTTTTCCAAAGAAGACATCCAAATGGCTAATAGACACATGAAAAAATGCTCAACATCACTCATCATCAGAGAAATACAAGTGAAAACCACAATGAGATACCACCTCACATCTTTCAGAATAGCTAAAATAATAATAAAAAAAAAGAAGCAACAGATGTAGGCAAGGACGCAGAGAAAGGGGAACCCTCTTGCGTTGTTGGTGGGATTGCAAACTGGTACAGCCACTCTGGAAAACGGTATGGAGGTTCCGCAAAAGGTTAAAAATAGAATTACCCTACAACCCAGCAATTGCACTACTAGATATTTATCCAAAGGATACAAAAATACAGATTTGAAGGGGTACATGCACCCTGATGTTTATAGCAGCATTATCAACAATGGCCAAACTATGAAGAGAGCCCAAATGTCCATTGACTGCTGAACAGATAAAGATGTGGTATATATATACAATGGAATATTACTCAGCCATCAAAAGAATGAAATCTTGCCATCTGCAATGACATGGATGGAGCTACAGAATATTATGCTAAGTGAAATAAGTCAATCAGACAAAGACAAATACCATATGATTTCACTCATATGTGGAATTTAAGAAACAAAACAGATGAACATATGGGAGGGGGAAATAAAGAAAAAAAAGAGGGAAACAAACCATT
The DNA here is from genome assembly GCF_003265705.2 of Callorhinus ursinus. Classification (NCBI taxonomy): domain Eukaryota; kingdom Metazoa; phylum Chordata; class Mammalia; order Carnivora; family Otariidae; genus Callorhinus; species Callorhinus ursinus. Next base: position 83,560,328 of record NW_027397065.1, on the reverse strand, counting down.
AAGAGACTCTTAAAGACAGAGAATAAACCAACGGGTGATGCAGGTAGGTGGGGGATGGGCTAGATGGGTGATGGGTATTAAGGAGAGTACTTGATATGATGGGCACTGAATGTTATATATAAGTGATGAATCCCTGAATTTTACTCCTGAAATCAATATTGCACTGTATGTTAACTAAATAGAATTTAAATAAAAATTAGAAAGAAAAAAAGTGAAAATCTGGGAAGTCCTTGAATTATAAGGAAAGTTGATTAAAATAATAATTTAGAATTATTTTCCATATCATTTATTAAGTACTTACTATGTGCTAAGCAAGTTGCCTAGACACGGAGGTATAAGCTGATTGCCCTGGGCAGCTCACAGTCTAGGAAAGTTGCAATTTTGTAAATAAACAAGTATTCACAGTAATAAAGAACAGAAAAATTAAAAAATATATATTTTTTAAAGATTCTGTTTGTTTATTTGAGAGGGCTAGAGAGAGAGCATAAGTGGGGGAGGGGAGAGGAAGAGGCAGAGGGAGAGGGAGAAGCAGACTCTCTGCTGAGCAGAGAGCCCAACACGGGGCTAGATCCTAGGACCCTGGGATCATGACCTGAGCTGAAGGCAGACGCTTAACCGACTGAGCCACCCAGGTGCCCCCCAAAATTACAAAATATTTGATAACACCAAGGTCTGCTGTCCTAAAATATTCTCCCCACCTCTTAAAACCATACTAAAAATATTCCATCATCAGTGCATTTGTGACTATCACAGCACTATGGTTCTATTGATGACCAATAGCTCCTGTAATTCAAAGGTGTTTTCAGGCATATGGCAGATGTTCAATAAACATGTTCATCAGGCCTGCTACAGACTTGGAAGGGATTGGTAGATCTGAAGAAAGCAGCTTAATTTGAATAAGAAAGAAGAGCAAATGATTCTTGGTTTACTTAGCTTTATCAATGAGCTTACACAATGCAAACTACTAAACATCTGTAAGACACTTCTCACAAATTCTGCACACTCTTCAAGGCTTCCAACAAGCTCCCAACCAAAATGTGTGTGTGTGTGTGCGTGTATAAATATATATACGTATATATAAATTTCTATATGTACATGTATTAAATACTTTCTCTAATGGAGATGGTTTTTATGCTCTTTTAGCAGTAAAAACTATTAACTACCTACTTACATAGCAGGTGGAAGCCATTTGGGGGGAAATTTCGATTTTCTTTTAGTGGGGATTTCAGAAATAAATGGTAGTGAGCAGTGAAAAAAGTTTCATGGTTCTCTTTAGTGATGACATAAGAGAGAAAGAGGTGATACAGAGGATTCCGTTCTGTGTGAGCTGGCAGGCAATAAGTGAGACAGCATAAACTCTGGCTATAAGATTCTTGAGACTATCTGTGTTTTATTTTTCCTTCTAAGGAAAGTATTCCAGGATACTTAATATTAACTTCTTGCATATTGTAAACACTTGAAAACAAGGGCAAGTTTGTGAAGACAAATGAAAAGCTTCAAGTTGACATCTTGGATTCAAATAACATGATTGAGTTTAGGAGCATCATGGCACACCTCTTGGAATCTTCTAGAAAAAATCGAAGCAGTATTTCTTTTGGTGTTGGAAAGATACAAATCTTTATGTACAGAACTGGGCCTCTTGTTTCAGGATATTTATCATTCTTGGGATTTCTGCAAACCCCACCCCCTAAAACACTGAATATCAATGGCACCTGCCTCCCCTAATTACATCAACAACCAAAAATGTTGATCCTTCCATCTAAACACCCCTAGAAACCCAGTTGAAAACCATTTGAGTAGAGGGAAGGAGTTGGATGAAAAGAAAAAGATTGATTTTCATCGTAATTAAGGTTTTCTTGTTGATCTGTTGTGTTTCGTTTTGTTTTCCATTCAAGCAACAAACTCAACTCTGGCTACCCAAGGGGGAAAATAATGAAAATATATTTATGAGAAGAACTACTGGAGTCACCTAAAAAATTTGAAGAGGGTTAGAAATCAGTGCTCCCCTAGAGTTATTAAACCTTACTTTTTTTGTTGCTGCCTTATAAGATGATTTGTTACACACCCCCACCCCCCAAAAGAGTATGTCTTATTATATGTCAAATTCATAGCAGAGAGTGTGTTTGGTCTAGTTATGGTCATGAGTCTCTCACTTAGGAGTCACTCAGCTAAGGAACCAGGGATTAGCTCAGGATTTGCCACTAAGGAAGTACTATAGTACCAGCCTTATAACTAATTCAAGTCATCTGCCACAACACATATTTTACTAAGGCTTCCTAATATTTGAAATTGTTTGACTTAGGGGTCAACATTTAAAAGTCAGAAGGTTCCAAGTAAACAGTTGGATAACACTTTGAAAACTCAATAATCAAGCAATATCATGTCTTTATTTCCACATGTCTGCAAACAACTGAAGCCAAGAAGAGTTACTCTTCAATGGGGAACCTACTCCCTGTATGCCAGAGAATGAACTCTGCTCTCTTAAATTACTTATTGGATCCTGCCAACATCTGAGTGTGACTCCCACATTTGTTAATGAAGTGGGTCTTAGAAGTGTCATTCTCCTGGGATGGACAAAAGAGCTCTTTAAAAGCAATACAAATTAAGAAAAGTAAAAATGTGCAAATATGATGTATAAAATGTATAGTTTTAAGCTTTCTGTGTTACCATTATTTCCCTAGATAGAAAAAAAAAAAAACCCTAACAATTTCTTCTAAATGTAGAAGGAAAAGGAAAATATGTTGATTTTGAAGAAACAGCCATGTGCTATTTATAATGCCTTTTAAAAGGCAAGTGAGTTTCTGGAATGTGCTGACTGCCCTGTTTTTGGCAACTTCTCTTCTGCTCATTAGCTCTTTCATATAAAGTAACATGAGAGTCCCAGCTGTACCTATTAATTCATTAGAGAACTGATTGCATTTTCATTTTCACCTTTTTGAGCTATCAGCTGCATATTTATTCCTCATAAAAACTTCTTCACTTGCCTACTTCACTTTCAGCTTTTATTTTAAACAGCAAAAAAAGATTCTTTTTTCTTTTAGATGCATTTTGACTTGCTACTTGCTCGAATCAGCAAAGGAGAGAGTTTTTGTTTTTGTTTTTGCTTTCCTTTTTCTATTTTCTATCAAGTTCCAAAAGTTGATAACAATTTTTCTTTTGAGAAAGGGAACAACGTATCTTTGGATATTTCTATTTCCAAATAAAATGGAATTTCTTGAAAATTTACCCTATGATTAAAAAAACAGTGTGATATTATTTCTTTTTTAAAATCATAATGTATGTTATTTATTAATGTAATGTACATTAACAAAAGCCTTTTTTCTGTGTATACAATTTAACCTTGTCTTGTATTTGCCCCTGAACATTGGCCTTTTCCCAATCATTTGTAGGATGGCCTAGGAGATATTTTGGTCCACTGTTTCCTCTTTGAATTGATAGCTGTAAATATAATCAAATAACCTTTTTGATCACTCTCTAAATTTGGAGAATCTTTTGAAAATATGGGTAAAAGGCCTTTTTTCTAAAATTTAAATTCAACTAGCCAACATCATTGGTTTCAGATGCAGAGTTCAGTAATTCATCAGTTGCATATAACACCCAGTGCTCATCACATCATATGCCCTCCTTAATGCCCATCTCCCAGTTACCCCATTCCCCACCCACCTCCCCTCCAGCAACCCTCAGTGTGTTTCCTATAGTTACAAGTCTCTCATGGTTTTTTTCCCTCTCTGATGACTTCCCACTCAGTTTTCCCTCCCTTCCCCTATGATCCTCTGTGCTGTTTCTTATATTCCACATATAAGTGAAACCATATGATAATTGTCTTTCTCTGATTGACTTATTTCGCTCAGCATAATACCCTCCAGTTCCAACTGGAATCCTTACATTACAATGTAAATGGTAAGTATTCATCTTTTCTGATGGCTGAGTAATATTCCATCGTGTGTGTGTATGTGTGTGTGTGTGTGTGTATGTATGTATGTATATATATATATATATGTAAATCAAAATCACAATGAGATACCACTTCACACTAGTCAGAATGGCTAAAATTAACAAGACAGGAAACAATAAATGTTGACGAGGATGCAGAGAAAGGGGAACCCTCTTACACTGTTGGTGGGAATGCAAGTTGGTACAGTATGGAGGTTCCTCAAGATGTTAAAAATAGAGCTACCCTATGACTCAGCAATTGCACTACTAGGTATTTACCCCAAAGAAAGCAAGTTGTAATCTTGTTTTAGGTGTTATTAGATTACATACTGTACAAATCACAAATTTTCATATTCATAGAATTTCCTCTTAAATAATAAGTTCTGCCAACCAAATGATATTTGCTTTTGGAAGGACTTCCAAAGAAGCATTTCCTCCTGTGAACTGGACTTCTAACACTGTACGTCATATCCTTGTTTGATTCCTTTATTTGACATTAGCTGAATTTATACAATGTATTGTGTTCTCAAGTTTATACTCTCGAGGCTCATTTAGGGTCCATTTTAAAGGTAAATGGGATAGGTGATTTACATGTGAAGTTTTCCTAGCTTTCTGTCCAGGTTTATTGTTGTATCCAGTGTTAAATCTATTGCATGGAAAAATTGCTAAACATTGAAAAGCTAACATGATACAATACAGGACCACTATTTCATTTTTTTAAAAAAGGTTTTATTTATTTGTCAGAGAGAGAGAGTACTGGAGCGCACAAGCAGGGGGAGAGGCAGAGGGAGAGGGAGAGGCAGACTCCCTGCTGAGCAGGGAGCCTGATGCTGGACTCCATCCCAGGACCCTGAGATCGTGACTTGAACTGAAGGCAGCTGCCTAAACGACTAAGACACCCAGGTATCCCAGGACCAGTATTTCAATTCTTAATTCTGCCTTAGAACATGCTCATGCATGAAGTCTTTGGACTCTTTGACTCTTTGAAAGTACCCTTCTATCAATTGCAGTTTTTTTTTTTCCCATAGTAGGAAGTGTAACTTATCTATTTATAACTTCTTTACATGTACTATTATAGTCATATGTGATTTAAATAACACACATTCACACTTCTATATAAAACACAGGGTGAGAAATTTCTAGAAGATGAGATAATCACAAACAGATGTTCTAATATTTTCCTTCCTTACCCTACTGCAATGTTTTTCATACCCAGTTTTAGGGATCTACATAGGAGGGGTGTGGTAATGGTAAAGATCAATGGTATAAAATATTGGCTCAGATATATTAAAAATAAAAATGAGTAATTAATAATTTTCACTCATGGTAATAGAGAACAAAGCAAAATCAACTCATACTCTTCGAAACCTGTCTTTATTCAGTTTTTTAAAGAATAATAATTAGAAAACAACCATGGGAAACATTCAATCTTTTATATGCAACTTCAGAATTTAAATGAAGTGACTAGAATTTATTGGCTTGTGTGTTTCTAGTAAATGTGCTATAATATTTAGTATTTACATAAATTCAGTCACTTAGGAAACAGGTAGAAACCAGTTGTAAGAAAGCTAAAACATTGACTTTAGAAATTTTGCTTAATAACAGTTCAAGTTTGAAAAATAGAAATATAATATAGATAAGACACAATTTTTATTTAAATTGGCAATACATTTTAAACTCTTTTTTAATTTAATTTTGTTTATTTATTTGTCAGAGAGAGAAAGAGAAAAAGCAGGAGTGGGGGGAGGGGCAGAGGGAGAAGCAGGCTCCCTGTTGAGCAAAGAGCCTGATGTGGGACTCCATTCCAGCACTCTGGGGTCATGACCTGAGCCGAAGGCAGAAGCTTAACCGACTGAGCCACGCAGGCGCCCCCAAAATAGATATTTTAAATTATATTTGCATAATTGAATACAGTTGGTTGGCACATTGAGTTAGTTGGCTTACCTTTCCGCATCATCACTAACTTCAAGTTATGCCTCATGGTAGAGGTCTTTGACTCCTGTGCTTTCATTCTCCATATGAAAGCATTTGTATTAATCTCAAACTACCTCATTTTAAAATTCTAACTGAAGTTGTATGTTTTCCTTTAGGTTTTATCTCTATTGTTTAAAGTTCTTTCTCTACTCAAAATCATTTTCAGTGTTTTGGCACTGAAATATATGCTGCCTTGTTCTGAAATATATTTCCATAGGTACTTGTAAGTAAACCGCTAGAACCAGAAGGAACATAATGTCATCTTTGTTTGATTCATTCGGGTCCTATAAGATCTTTTAATATAACATCATTATACACAACAATTACTTTTACACTCCTGCCACACAGGACGCTGATTCTGGCATGTGTCTTACCAGAGGCAGAGATTTATTCAAAGGTGTGAACAAGGCTGCCAGGAAATTGACCCATCCTACCTGCTGGCTCAGGTTATGGGCAGACTCAGAAACTCTTTCCTGTCAAGTAAGATCAGCTTTTCCTAGAGAAATATCTGATAATGATTAAGATTATTAATAGTTCACTCTCGGGGTTAAATTAGTTTGACAAATTCTTTTCAGAGAATGAGTTTTGAAAACAGGGCAACTTGAGAGAGTGAATTGCCCTGGGTATATGGGGTATAGTACTAAATATGACTAAGGTGTAATAACAGGTATGCAAAGGAGGAGATAAACATGCCAAGTATATATTTTTAATGTAAACTTATAAAGTTGTGATAGCCAATGCTCTGTTCCTTAAAAATGACATTATTTGGTAGTATAGTGTCATCTATGAGTATTTTTTTACTCGCTGAAATTTATAGTCTTCCTTTCCGAATAAAGCTTAGTCTGAATATAGTTTATAGTTTAGTTTAGATTTACTTGATAATGAATAAATTTGGGCATTGATAAATTGGTATAGATTAATTTATAATGCTTATGATTTTTGAAATGTATAACATATGTTTATATGTTATTAATTATAAAAGTATATAGCTGTATAGTACTAGGTGACAGTCCACAAAATTGGTTTTCTTATCTAGTGAATTTTAAATAGCATTTAAGCTTGAATATCTTTGTTCTGGGAAAAGAAAGAATTTGATTAAGTATAATAAAGTGTAGCCTTTTTTTTTTAAGATTTTATTTATTTATTTGACAGAGAGAGACACAGTGAGAGAGGGAACACAAGCAGGGGGAGTGGTAGAGGAAGTAGACTTCCTGCTGAACAGGGAGCCCGATGCGGGGCTCGATCCCAGGACCCTGGGATCATGACCTGAGCTGAAGGCAGACCCTTAACAACTGAGCCACCCAAGCGCCCCAAAGTGTAGACTTTTAATGGCAACCTAAATTACCAGGAGATATTTAACTGGATCCAAGACTGAATCAGAGGTAGGACAGTTATGGGCACTTGGGTGATGTTTCACATCAGTGGCTATTAATTTATTCTTCAAATTTGGAAAGTAAGACCTCTTGTGTATCTGGTAGAGGTTAACAAATATGCATTTCCTAAGTTATTTGCCTTGTTGGAAAAATATTGATTTAAATATTATATGAAGTTAAAAAATAAAATTTGACTAATTAGAAAATTCATAGTATGTTTATTATATGATAATTTACTTTCAATATAATTTGCCATGCATTTTTATTATTTTTATGAAATAAAAATTCATTGTTATTTGGACTTTCAGTTTGATCTAACTGGAATGAAAAAAATGCACACGGATCTTTACATTAAAAAATATATATATATATACACACACACACTCAGGAGAAGGGGTCTTTTACTTATGGACATACTTAGCAATGAAGGTAAAATTTGAGCAGAATTTATGCCTTTAATTTTATATACATATTTAACCTTGCAAGCTAGATAGCTAAAACTTATCTGAAAAACACAAGGTAATACTTTGGTAGTATCACGCTTAAGATGACTTACTCTATGTGGTAGAAACAGTCTCCCTGTCCTCTGACATACAACAATTTAGAGTCATTATCCATATTTAATAATCAAGACATTAAAATAAAAAGTTTTCCCTTACAATTCAATTTATATGTAAAAGATTTGAGTCCTACTTCCCAGGTCTCATGTAAAAAAATTCTAAAATACATGTATTTGCTATTTCAGTGCTGATTTGTGTATTTTTTTAAATGTCAGTTATACCTAGTTTACTGTGATTCAGTGAAATATTCATATGGGCTGAACAATGCAGTTATATGAAAATGCAGATAAAGCACTGCCACTTAACACATCACTACACTGGTTAAACTTTGAAACATTAATCAAAGCACATTAAGAGCTGAATTTGGAGTGTGTGGAAGAACAAAAGCAATCTTTACAAATTGATTGAAAGAAGAAGATTCTAGCACTAGAGACCTGTAATCACAGTGGCTCATGCTGCAAGATGCTGATCATTGCCATAGCAACAGACTGTTTTGTTACATCATGGAAATGAGGAGTTGAGAGTTATGAGAGCAGCATCCCACTGAGGGGACAAATGCAAAGCCATTATAAGAAAGGGTAATAGAAAATGTACTCACAGGTAAAGATGAGCATTTTGGAAAGGGTAATAACAAAAGCACATGAAGATAGAGGAGCAGCTCATGAAAATTCGATTCTACTTTTATATTGAGGTTTTCATTTGCAACTATTCTTAATCACTGTTATCACTGGCTCATTTCCTTTCTTTCCCTCTCTCCTTCCCTCCCTTCCTTCCTTCCTTCCTCCCTCCCTCCCTCCCTGTCTCCCTCCCTTCCTACTTTCCTTTCTTCTCTTTTTTTAAAAATTTATTAGGTTTTTTATCTTAATTCCAGTATAGTTAACATACATTGTTATATTCGTTTCAGGTGTACAGTATAGTGATTCAACACTTCCATACGTTACTCAGTGCTCATCATGATAAGTTTACTCTCTCTCTTGCTTCTTTCAATAAGACACAATAGAGTGCAACTTAAAAAAGAAAGTTCAACTTTTTGTCTATTTTATTTCTTAAGACATTATATACTACTGTCAATTCCAAGAAATATAGAAAACATTTAATTTTATATATTATAGAGATTATACTCTTATCCAAATATTAGGCTATATCTAAAATGTGGGGAAAATAGATTACCTGTTAAATATATATGTTTCACTCATATGTGCATGTATCCAATATTATGAAGCATATGGGACCCCACCATGTTGATACATTATTAAGAACAGTGTTCATTTGTGTAACAAATCCACCGTTTGTTCAAAACCTTAGTATATTCAGAATTATACTTCCCATAGTGATTGAGTCAGGTCCAAGTGGACTGCTGTTGCCACAGAGAGCAATGATAAAATCTGGACATAATATAATAAGCAGCTGCCTGAAGGCACTGGGGAATGAAGAAGAGCAGGCAGGTGTGGAATACTGATTTGGAGAGGAGCTGTATGGTATTAGTTCTCCATCGTTCCTACTCCAGGAGCAATGAGCTCATATACAGCTGGGGAGTGTGGGGTGGTGAAAAGACCACAGTCTTTCTGGCCTCAAGAACCACATTTAGGAGTTGGTAATTTCCTCTGGTGAGGAGGGAAGTCAATTGAACTTTCACCAGTTAGGATAGAATTTGCAGATGTATAAGTTAGCCACAACAGAGTTATAGAATAGCTCAATGATGTAAAACTGAAATCAGATAGCCTGGGGAGTGTCTTCTAAACAATGCTTAATTTTCTGCTGAAATACAATGTTTTTTTCAAAACACAGATCCAAAATTTTCTAACATAAAAAGGACCAGGAAATTAGTAGCATTCTTGACTGAAAATATGATTAAATGAAGTCCATCTCAAGATGGCCCAGAAGTTTTAGTTGGGAAATCAGGATTTTGAGTGCCATGATAATATACTCAGGAAGGGACAGGAAAATTAGATTTCAAAACTTTTTAAAAATTAGGAAGTGTTTTTCATTAAGAAATGGAGACACACTCACAAGAATGGCTAATATTAAAATGCCTGACAATTCTAAGTGTTGCCAAGATAGGGAGAAACTGTAACTCTCGAATATTCCAGATAGAAGTACAAAATGTTTCAATTTGGAAAGCAGTTTGAAAGTTTCTTATAATATTTAAACATATACTTACCATATAACCTATCAATTCCACCCTAAGGTACTTATCCAAGAGAAATGAAAGTGTCTGTTCACACAGAGAGGTATGAATGTTCATAGAAGTTTTATTTATAGTGGTCCCAAACTACAGAGTACCGGTGTCCATTAACTAGTGAATGGATGAACAAATCCTGGTATATTCATACCATCAGATTCAACGGAGAAATAAAAAGAATGTGTTACTGAAATACACAAGAGCATGGATGAATCTCAAAACTGTTTTGTTAAGTGAAAAGAGCCAGACACATATACTGTATAACATTTATAAATTTATATAAAACTTTTTGAAATCTGTATACAATTTATATAAAATTCTATGAAAATCAAAACTTGGGTGACAATAATCAGATCAGTGTTGTTAGGGATGGGGTTGGGACAGCTTTCATTGAAAGCAGCATAAAAGAACCTTTCGGGGAGGTGTAAATATTCTGTATTTTCATTGTGGTCATAAATCCCCAACAGTGTACATTTGTCAAATCTCAGCAAACAGCGCAGTTTTAAAAGGTGTGATTTGTTGTATATAAATTATACTTCAGTAAACCTGATTTAAAAGAATCTTTGCATTTTTAGGATGTGGATGCTGAAATAATATACAATTTAATTGTAACATTAAACACAAAAATTGATGCATTACATTATTGAAATTATTGAGAAAAGTTGAATTTATGCTAAATGATTATAAATAGAATGATCTAAAACTTATTTCAAAATGGCTATTTAATATATGAAAACAGTTTTAACATTCATTCCATCATTTTAATGATGTTTTTCTGAAAACATTCTTCATGAATTAGCAAGTAAACTGGAAAGTGGTACCAGTACGTTAGTAGTTAGGTAGTATTTTGATTTACCACACTCACCCCAGAAATGCACATTAATCATTGAAACGTCCTAAAATTCATTTAATTGCTGGCCTCTGTTTTACTTAAAATGAATAAAATAATGCAGAAAAAATATTTTAGTTCCAAACATATAGGACAGTTTTCATACAACTTCTTGTGGGAGTGCCTGTCATCATTTAGCAAAAAAAATATTTTTATTTATTCATAAAAATAGCATATGGCTTATTGCCAGAAAATTTTCATTTTGTATCCTGATTGTACTTATATATGATCTAAGAAGACTTACTTCAAAGTATAAAACTTGAGTTTACAACAGTAAAATCCAAAAATTATTGACTGATGCATTCGTTATTGCTACCACAATTTTAGTGGCTGAAAACAATACAGATTTATTCTCTTAAAACTCTTGAAGTCAGAAATTTAAAATCAGTCTCACTGTACTACCAGTTAAGGTGTCAGTAGGACTGATTCTTCTAGAGTCTCTTGGGGAAAATCCATTTCCTATCTTTTCAGGCTTCAAGAGGCCACCTGCCTTCTTCCTCCAGAGAGAACGGCATGGCATGTCCAAATCTCTGTGTCTGACTTTTCCACCTCCTCTTTATGAGAACACTTGTGGTTATGTAGCACCCAATGGGATAATCCAGGATTGTCTCCCCCGCCCCAAATCCTTAATCTGGTCTGTAGATTTCCTTTTGCCATATAGGGCAGCATATTCACCGGTTCTGGGAATTAAGGACATGGACATTTTTGGAGGGGTTATGATTCAGCCCATCACAACTGGCAACCCTGAATTGTTGCACAACTACTTGCGAAGCTTTCAGTGGTGACTAAGAAAGATAAGGTTCCTGACCTCTTGGACTTTACGGTCTAGTAGGACTTATAATAAATCCTAGTAAGGTGATGTAGGACAAAAAAATAATCTATAGGAAATGGCAGGAACAAAACATTTAAGTACTTACTAATATTTCAACAAATGTAAACTAATATATATTTTTTGGATAGTGCACATTAAAAAGTGGTATTTAGAAACTGGAAGCAGTTTAGAAAATGTTCTTGTAAAAATTGTATGAAAACATGATCAACAGCAAAAAGGGAATATTATTCCAGTAATGAATTTTGTAATTTTTTCTAATGAAGTTTGAAGCAGGGAGGGTGTTCATGCACAGTAAAGTTAAGTAAATGTATTTTATTGAAATCGGGGGCCCTTTTTCTGGCAATATCCAATGTGTTCTTTATTCAAACACCGATAAAAGAGAGATCCATAGTTCAATGGCTAAGCCGTTGAGACTGGGGGTGTGGACCCAAAGTTGTTGGTGTACAGGACACTTAGCCTGAGTTCCAGCAAAGTCCAGGCCTTCTAGTGGAGTGCTCTTTTAAGAGCAAAAGTAGTTTGTGATGTTCTGGGAGGAGAACATGGAAGAAAATGTTAAAGCCCAATGGAGTATCAATTAGTTGACAAGTCCATGTAATCGAGGTTGTCATGGTGATGGTGCCGGCAAGAGAGGAAAGCTGGGTCCCCAGGCGAGCCACTGCCACATCCCATCAACATTTCAGTGAAGCCGTGATCTGAAGAGCTTTGCTTTCAGTATTATACAAGGTAGTTTTCTTTGCTGGGCGTATTTCTTTTTTGAAAGAAACCTGGGTTTTCAGTTAACTTTAAAATATGTATGGTGATACATAACATAATAAAATAAAATTAAAAAATATAGTGATATTTATATCTATGCTTGTCTTTTTTTAAAGGTTTTATTTATTTGAGAGAGAGGAGAGAGAGAGAGAGCAGAGGAGAGGGAGACAGAGATAAAGAGCAGGGGGAGGGGCAGAAGGAGAGGAAAAAGCAGGGAGTCCGACCATTGACTCCGTCTTAGGACCCCAGGATCATGACCTGGGCTAAAGCCCCTTAACCGACTGAGCCACCCAAGCACCCTTATGCTTGTCTTCTTATATGTTGTGATCTCTTAAGTGCAAACTCAAAAATAAATTCCCTACATTTAAAGGCCATCATTTTAATGAGTTTCCAAATTATTTCTCTTAATTTCTTTCTTTATAACCAATCAAGAATCTTACAGCTATTATTTCGAAAATTTTGATATGTGTATTTATATAATAGAATATATACATATATATATACATATATATGTATATATTCTATCTTCCAGTTGGTTTTAATATATTAAGCAGCCTGGAAACATTATCCTGAGATATTTTTTCAGCCCTGGTAAAAATTCAAGTATGCTTCTTTCCCCGACAGCTTACGTTGAAAATTTCAAACCTAAACAGTTAAATGAATAATTTAATGAACATCCATGAACGCTTTGTTACCACAATTACTTACATTTTGCCATGTTTTAAAAATCTTTCTAGAAAATAATCATATTTTTGTCTGGTGAACCATTTGTTGGAGACATAATGACACTCTACCCCTAAATACTTTAGTATGAATTTTTTAAAAGCAAGGATATTCTCTGATATAATCACAGTACAGTGATCACATTCAAGGAATTTGGTGTTGATAACATATTCATGTTTGCTCAATTTCCCCCCAAAAAGATTTATAGCATTGGGTGCGTGGGTGGCTCAGTCGTTAAGCGTCTGCCTTCAGCCCAGGTCATGATCCCAGGATCCTGGGATCGAGCCCCGCGTCGGGCTCCCTGCTCAGCGGGAAGCCTGCTTCTCCCTCTCCCACTCCCCCTGCTTGTGTTCCCTCTCTTGCTGTGTCTCTCTCTGTCAAATAAATAAATAAAATCTTAAAAAAAAGATTTATAGCATTTTTAATACAGAATCCAATTAAAGATCATACACTGTATATTTTTTCATATTTCTTTAACTACCTTTAATCTAGGATAATTCTTTTTCTTTCATAGCATTGGTAAATTGGAGAACTGAGGTCAGTAGTTGGGCAATCAGATTTGCCTGTTTCCTCATGATCCCAGTCACACAATGAGAGTTTGTACCATCATTGGCGATGTTAAGTTGGATCAGTTGACTTTTTTTTTTTTTTTAAGATTTTAATTATTTATTTGACAGAGAGAGACACAGCGAGAGAGGGAACACAAGCAGGGGGAGTGGGAGAGGGAGAAGCAGGCTTCCCGCCGAGCAGGGAGCCTGATGCGGGGCTTGATCCCAGGACCCTGGGACCCTGAACTGAGCCGAAGGCAGACGCTTAATGACTGAGCCACCCAGGCGCCCTGACTTTCTACATTGTTAAAGTATCATTTTCTCTTTGTAATAAATCATCTACGGGATGATACTTTGAGTCCATCTCCTTATCCTGCCTCCCAACCACAGTTTATTGGATGATTTAGTATTTATTCCTGATTCCTTGCTTCAACCAATTATTACTTGGATGTTCTGCATTTATAATGTGGTATCTTTCTGGGAAAAAAAGTTTATTTTCTTTTCTCTTTTTAATTTTTATGATAATTAGGCACTTTTTATCAAAAAAGTTTTTTTAAAAATGTGTTATAACTATTACTATCATTATTCTTTTAGATCCTCAAAATTACCCATATTTGTCAGTGGGATCCCCATAAAGCCGGTTCTTGTGCCCTTTTGAAATGCCTGTATCAGTTTTTGCGCACTTCCTTATTTTCCAGCATAACAAGGTATTTCAGGCACACGATGCATTTTTTTCCCACTATACCTGGAACGGGTGATTTCTCTAAAGAACCTTTTGTGCTTTTATTGGCAAATGCTATTATAGCCCAATAGCTGGGCACCAGGTATGCTAATTGCTCCTGGGTTGCCATTGCTTCTAGGTCATTTGAATAGATGTGAGCTAGAAAAATTATACAAAGAATATTTAAACTTTGTTCTAATACCTTTGCAGCCAGTTCAATAATCCATGGATATTACTCTCCTCCGTCCACATTTATATCGTATTTCTCACACAATAATCACATGGTTACCAAAAATATCAATGTGTTTACCAATTTTTTTTCTATATTATAATGCATTCAATACATAAAAATAGATTTAGGAATTATGAAACCATTATTACTAAAATAATGCATTTTAAGTATATTTCAAGTTTCCTTTGGAGTTCCTTTTAAATTAGAAAATAGCCAACTGATGTTGCATAATCAGATCATTGTGTTAAAAAGTTAATTTTTTTCTTTGTTTTTCAATTTTATATACAATTAAGTTCTTCTGTTAATGGTTATATTACATCATATCCGCTCTTTGCTCTAATTTGATTTTGTTTTATGAATATGTAAAACATCATTGAAAATTGAAGCCATACTAAAAAGGTATGCTCAAAAGTGTTGCACTTCATTTTACAATTAGATTATTAATCTATTTTGGGTGACTTCTTTATTATGACATGAAGTATGGATTCAAATTTACCTATTCTCTGTTGGCTGTCCAGTTGCCCATGTACCATTTATTGAAAAATTCATCTTCTTTTATTGATTTGAGATGCCACCTATTGATATACATATTCATATGGAATTTTCTCAATTGGTCTTTCTATTCACTGTTAATAACAACATGCTTAGTTTCTTCTAACAGGTGAGTAAAGCATTGATGACCTAACTGATGTCTTTAGTCTAAAACCAGTCATATTATTTTATATTTTATATATGCACATGTTCTGCATCTACTTCCCCATATTGTTCTCTTCTTATCTCTCTTTTTACATTTTTTTTAATTCAGAAAGTTTTCATGTTATTCTAGTGTTACCATAAAGATTTATTTATTTATTTATTTTGAGAGAGAGAGAGAGAGAGTACAGAGTGAGAGAGAGAGAGAGAGTACAGGGGTGGGAGGTAGGAGCAGAGGGAGAAGGAGAGAGAGATCTAAGCAGACACCTGCTCCCAGAGTGGAGCCGGACATGGGGCTCGATTTCACGACCTTGCTATCACAACCTGAGATGAAACGAAGAGTCCGCAGCTTAACCGACTGCGCCACCCAGGCGCCTGCTAGTGTTACCGTTATACTAAGATCTTAGGTAATGCGAGTTCCAGTCTTTCTTAATTAGTTTCGTACACTTTATTTTTCAGTTTTACCTGATATTTTTCTACTCAGATTGTTAGCTCCGGTACAGTCAATGGGATTACCCCACTTTCCATTTTCCCTAAACTTTACACTCATTTTTCATAATTTTAGTTGGACCACAGAGTATTTAATTATTATTCTTCCACTCTGTCCCCACCTTGTTTTAGTCCTAGATCTACCATTTGATAAACTCATTGCTTTCTTGTCAGTCCTTTTGCCAGAGTTTTCCCCACCATCCTTGGGTGGCAAAGCTTGTTTTCTAGACAGTTTTAAAAAGAGAGGTTCAAGAATACAGTAATCCCTGAGTTACTGCATATTTAAACTCTTCTTCTAAGGTCTGGATACTCAGACAGCTTTGGTGAATATTAAGTCCTTGGTTCACACTATTCATTTTTCTGTTTCCTATAAATCTTCTGCTTTTCATTCCTATGTTCTATATTGCTCTCAAAACATCTGATGCCGAGTTGATTTTTGTTTTCTCTTCCTCTTCCTTCTTCTTGAATTCCTTTCTTTTTCTTTTGTAAATGCCTTACTATTATTTTCCTGGAATTCTTGGGATTTTTTTTTTTTTGCTTGCTTGTTTCTTTATTAAAGTCTGATCATTTTACTACAGTAGGATATATCACCGAAATGACCATTCCAGGTTAATTTCCCCAGATATACCATGGACTCTTCCTGCATGAAATCCAAATCTTTATTTATTTCTAGAAAATTTTCTTAGATAATTTTTTTTGAATATTTTATTTATTTATTCTGACAGAGAGAGAGGAAGATCATAAGTAGGCAGAGAGGCAGGCAGAGGCAGAGGGAGAAGCAGGCTCTCTGCTGAGCAGGGAGCCCTAAGTGGGGCTCGATCCCAGGACCCTGGGATCATGACCTGAGCCAAAGGCAGACGCTTAATGACTGAGCCACCCAGGCGCCCCTAGATAATTTTTAAATATATGTTTGCTTCTTGTTTTGGATTTTTTTCTTTATGAATTCTATGCATACAATATAGCTTCTGTTTTTATCTTCAGGTCAAGCAGTGCTTCTTTTTACTTCTTTCTTTATTTTCTTTTCTTGTGCTTTATATCCCCTTATTTCATTTCTGTATCTTGACTACTGTCATTGCTTTCTTCGCTGACCCTTATAATTTTTATTTCTAAGATTATTTTGAGTTATTTCAAATTTCTTCTTTCATTATACACAATTCTTAATTTGCATGTTCCCTTTTCTTCCTCTGTCCTCTGTTTTTGCTGTTCTGATACAGGGATTATAACATATGCAAATAATTGTTCAAGGATTTTTTGGGTTACAATTTTCTTCTGCCTCATGAATGTCTTGTAGGGAAGAATTTTCATAAGCTAGAAGCTATCTTACTCTGTTTTCTTCTTACAATAGATTTGTGTAAGTGATTTTTTCCTCTTGTATCACAGATTGCAGTGGTGTGCAGTGGATGCTGAAGATTTGGATTGGTTTATGTCACAGGTTGGGTGCCTTAGCAACAGACTGAAATAGAATTTGACCCTTAATAAAGGGTGCCCTTAGGATCAACACCTGTGCAGGTAATGGAAGAAGGCAGTAGTTGGGGGGGAGAGGGAGAAATAGAGCAGGGGTACAGCTTTGGCTGTCCCTGTGGGATGATCTGGAGCTACAGTGACCTTTCAAAATTATCCATTTAGGGCAGATGGCCAGGTCTTCATATACTCTGGCTCCAAAAAGTCTTGGATGTGAGCCACCTTGAGAAGGAACATTACCTTTGATGGGGTAGCTTTCTGCAGCTTGAGTCATCCTGAACAGGGTGACACCTGAATCTGTTAATAGTATTGATAGAGTCAAGGATAGTTTTGTTAAATTGATTGTGTTCATTGAGGAAGGCAGACATGTTAGTATGTCTATGGGTCATCATTCTTTATTGTTTCTATAAGACCCTGACTTATTCCTTAGTCTTTCTTTGCCTTCAGCATCAAGGCTCCAAAGAACACGTCTTATTTCAGGCTGTTCCCATCGGTCCTCAGAAGCAGTACTTCCTCCTGTGAATTCATGCAATTTCAGGTCTCCTTCTTTCAGTTTCCCAGAGGCTAGTTTTTTTGGCTTGGATTCCCCGGGGAGGGGCGGGGATCAAAATGCTCCCAAAGGAAACTGGCAAGGAGGTTAAAAAGCAAAATGAGAAAGAGAAGGAACCGAGTGAGCTTGTGCTATCTGGCAGAGTTGCATAGACCCTTAGAATTGTCTTGATCACCAGCAGTGAGGCTGGGCTTTCACACTCCACACCCTGTAATCGTCGATTAAGGGCCACCTCCAGCTCTCTGTCTGCCATTGCAGAGGGCTCCATGGGCTTGATGGAAGGCCTCTGAAGGAGCAGTATGGATGTTGGCTATTGGATGGAGTGAAATAAAGATAAGAGCCATAGGAATGCCGTCAGAAGGAGGCTCGGAGTGTCTTGGTGTAGTCTTGCTGTCATCCACTGGCATTACTCACTCTGGTCCACCAGGTCCCACGACTGTTTGCGGATTTTCTATACCTCACATGGGGCTTTTCTATTTCTTGAGGTAACTTGATGTGTTTTATCACCTGTAGTCCCTTGCTGTGTTTTCCACAAAGTACCTCCTTGACTCTGTTGCTTCTGAATGGACTTGCTGAATTTTGGTGTTTATTTCCTATTTACACATTATTTGAAGTTTGGAATATTCTATCTCCTGCTTATGCTATTGGTCTTGATTAGAGATTTTGTTTGTTTGTTTTGATTTGTTTTGTTAGGTGGGAATTTTATTTTTCCCCTCTGTGTGCTTTGTTTTGGAGTTTGAGAAGTGAGATTTGGATTTAGGCTGTTGATTTGGGGAGTGGAGTATTTTCTTAACCCCTTACTTATAATCATTATATATGTTTAGTGTTTTACATAATATAAAAACATTTTAAACTCATTATTTTCTTCAGTACCCGTAAAAAATGTATTTTTATTAATATTACTTTAAAAAAATTAAGAACTTGTGGATCAATAAGCTTAAGGGACTTGCCCTAGGAAGCATGAGTGGAACTCAGTAATTCGGGGTTTATTGTTTAAGGGATTATCGTGATCTACCGCTGAGTTACACGTGGAGCCAAACTCATGTCAGTCATGGAGAAGTTAAGCATTTTGATTAGTGGCTCCAATTTAAGCAAATATAAGTGAAAACCTCCAGTTAGTTGGAAGCAATCAACAAATTCATCAATCCAAGCATTTGTTGTCTATTATGGGTTTAATCACATTTTTTTAGATATTTCTGAATTTTTCAGTATGGTCTTCTAGCCCCACATACTTCTTTAGTTGTATTAGAAAGACTTCTATTTATTTTGGCTTAATTTTATAATCTGATTTGATTTTTTTCTTTCTTTTTTTAAGATTTTATTTATTATAGAGAGAGCATGTACGCGTGTGCACGTGCACAAGTGGAGGGGAGTGTCAGGGAAGAGGAGACAGAGGGAGAAACAGACTCTCCGCTGAGCAGGGATCCCTACCCAGGACCCTGAGATCATGACCTGAGCTAAAGGCAGATGCTTAACTGACTGAGCCACCCAGGAACCCCTGATTTGAACTTTTGTTACACTTTTTTCCTACAAATTTCTTAGCTTTACCCTTGTAAGAATATATTAGTTCCATGAAGTATTTATAAGAGTGTTTTGCCTAAATGGAATCTCTTTTATTATATATCCAGCCATTGAAATTTTTGGTATTATTCATCAAACGCTATAACTATTTTCATATAATATGTTCTTATGAGTTTTACAGTAACAAAGACATTTTAATTCTCCTGCTAAAACCCATTCATTTCAGCCAACATTATGCTTATTGTAGATGAAAATTGGACTTAGCTTTAGATATAATCTTGGCTACATTGAAGATGACAAGTAGGCTGTTGGGTCTTTAAATTTTAGTATATGTGCTGCCGAAGCGAGCACGCGTCTTTAAATTGTAAAAGCCACATTTCTTTGAGTTAAGTTTTCTGCCATATATTCCAACAGGGTGGGCTTTATCCAAATGTAGGTCAAAGAAACAGTTACTTCACATATGTATTTCCCCTTTACATTAGTCTTTCTATGTGGGAGTATAATGCTTGCTACAGTTTTCTAGAAATGCCTCACTTTACAGGTTCTTGTTGATCCTTTGCTAAACTACCAGGTGTTAATTACCAATGAGTTAAGGTATGCCTTCTTTCAGAAAAATGTTCATATTTGGGCTCCTGGATAGAATTTCAATGTCTCTCCGTGTGTGGGGGTGGGGTGGGGGAGTCTTCCCACGCCATCAATAAGCAATGCTCTGCAACAAACCAGCTGGGTGTCTTATAATTCAACTGAGTCCTGACACTCTATGGGGAGATAGCATTAGATCCTACAGGTTAAGGGTTCAGTCCTATAAGACTGCCCCTCCCCCCCATTCAGACACCAATTGCAAACCTGGGTTATCATATGGGCTTCTGACTGGCTAAATCAAGGGTTGTTAAGATCCCCTCCCCAGGTTGGATTAATTTGCAAGAGCAACTTGTAGAACTCAAAGAAATATTTTGTTTACTAGATTACCAGTCTATTGTCAAAGGCTATACCTCAAGAATAGCCAGATGGAAGAAATGCATGGGGCAAGGTATGGGGAAAGGGCGTGCAGCTTTCATGCCTTCTTGGGACAGGCCACTCTCCCCAATCTCCACATGTTCACCATCTGGATGCTTTCTGAACCTTATCTTTTGGGTTTTTATGGAGGTTTCATTACACAGACATAACTGATTAAATCATTGACCATTGGCAACTGATTCAACCAGCAGTCCCTCCCCACTCCCTGGAGTTCAGAGGGTGGGATTGAAAGTTCCAACCTTCTAATCACATGGCTGGTTCTCTGTGACAACCAGCTCTCATCCTAAGGCTACCAAGAGGCTTTCCAACAGTCATTTCATTAACATAGAAAAAGACGCCTTTATGGCTCTCATCACTTAGGAAATCACTTAGGAAATTCCAAGGGTTTCAGGAGTTCTGTCAGGAACGGGGAGGAAGATTAAATATATATTTCTTATAAATCACAATATCAGAGTACAAAATAGGCAAATCATAATGACTGAAAATATTGAAAGCCCAAACACATAAATCCTAATTATCAAGATGTCACACTAAGGAAGGTGGAACTTTTCTTGTGGATGGATGAATGGAAAGGAATGTCTCCCAGGGCCACTGCACGACTGGGAGTGTGTGTCTGAAGTGCAGATACACCAGCTTTGCATAAGCCCAACGCTAATACAGCAGACTGCGTAGCTGAATGAATTTGTTGAATAAATGAATTGATTAATCTAGCCTGCTTCTTTATTAAGTGAGCTTGTCTGCTAATATTTTATGAAAAACTGATTTTTTTCTGTTTTAACAGTCTCAATAATAGTAATGAGATCTGAAATCTGCCAATTTTTCATGTGGAGTCAAACATAAATTAATAGTAATGACTCCATTTCCATTTTATCTATTTATTAATTATCTTTTCAATCATAGTTTTGAAAGGATTTTTTTTCTGTTATAACAGAAGGGTTAAACATCTGTATTTAGCCATTTTATTGTATCAAATATGCAGTGTAAACTGTATATGCTATCTAAATTGAATGCAACCATTGAGAAACAAACTGAGGGTTCTAGAGGGTATGGGGGGTGGGGGGATGGGTTAGCCCGGTGATGGGTATTAAGGAGGGCACGTACTGCATGGGGCACTGGGTGTTATACGCAAACAATGAATCATGGAACACTATATCAAAAACTAATGATGTAATGTATGGTGATTAACATAACATAATAAAAAAATAAGAAAATAAATAAAAAAGATACATCCACAATAAAAAAGAAAAGAAAAAAGTTTTGGGTTATTAACAAATGTTTCTGTCAAATTTTGTTGAATTTTATGAAAAGATTCCTATTCAGCTTCAATAACCTGCAGTCCTCTTTGACTTTTCCTTATAAGATGCTATATATTGATATTTTCATTATTCTAGAAATATGGTTTAATTTTCAATTTCAAGTCTCCATATATCTGAAGAGATATCACTTTTATTTTGGGAGGATATACATATAATTGTTTCAACAAATGTATTTTCATTTTATTTAGGAAATTAAATTCAACAAAATTAATAGTTTTAATAGTTTTAGTTTTTAATCTTCTGGGTGAGTTTCGATTATATCTATAAATTTTTCCTTCTATGGCAATATCACTGAAATTCTTTAAAATATTATATAACAAACTAAGCTATTATGAGGAAATACTGTGCATTCGTTGGAGCATAGCTCCTAGAATCAGGTTCATCTGCCATGAACCCTGGCCTCCAGATCACCACGGGGATAAATCATGTAGGGGAAAGCCCAGAATTTACTGTCTAAGACCATTGTTCTCAAACAGCTGTTTACGTACATCAGGATCATCTGTAGTACTTATCAAAACACAGATGACTGTGTTGCACACCAGCGCTTTCAATTTAGTAAGTCTGGTTTGGAACTTAAGGATTTACATTTCTAACTTGTTTCCGGGTGTTGCTGCCCATGCTGTAGGGACAGGGACGAGCCCTTGGGAGGGAACTCTAGATCTAGTTGCTCTAAATAAGCTCTTCTCCAGGTTTATATTTTTGGCAGGAAGGAAAAGGAGGCTTTGGAACTCTGGGTGCTCCTGACAAGTCCCCACTGCGCTCTCTCCTTCAAAAGTCACAGCATTGCCATCTCCTCTGCCATAGCAAGACCTTGAAGATGAGTCATATGGGTGTCACCGTGATAAGCCCAGGACCCTAGGTCAGCTTTCATTTCCTGCATTCCAACTTCCCTATGCCTCAACACTTCCCTGCCTCATTTTCCTTATTTTATCTTTTCCTGGTTCCTGAGACCTTCTCAGGCATCCTCTGGAACTGACTGTTCATCAGCAACACACACCCTCTGTTCTCAACTGCTTCTCTTTGACTTTTTGTTTTAACTGGAAGTGGGCTCTTTGCCAGAGCCATTGCTTTCTCTTCAGTCCCCTCCAGTGAGGGCTGTTTTCTCTTCCATACTTCTGACTAATTGACCTGGAGGTAGAGTGGATATCCTGGCCTCTTCCCGATGTCTCTCACTTCCTTCCTTCTGAGCTCCATTCCCAGCTTTGAGTCTCATGTCATCAGGTGTATCATTGAATTACCCACCTGTTACAGTCTCCTCCTAATACTTAGTTAAATCATCTTTATTTGATGAGGATTTTTTTAAAGATCTTATTTATTTATTTGACACAGAGAGAGAAAACAAGCAGGCAGAGTGAGAGGGAGAAGCAGGCTCCTCGTTGAGCAGAGAGTTGGATGCAGGGCTCCATCCCAGGACTCTGGGATCATGACCTGAGCTGAAGGCAGATGCTTAACCCACTGAGCCACCCAGGCGCCCCTATTTGATGAGGATTTTAGCACCCAATCATCTCCTCTCTCCTGCAAAACTTTATTACTTAATTGTTTGGTAATTTCAGTTTATGGGTAGATGAACCTCCCGAAACCCTGTACTCCCAGTTTCTTGAATGATGGTACCCTCCACACTCAGCAACTCATTCTCAGGGCATAGACCACATTTTGTCATTATAACAATGAACCTTTCATTTTCTCAATTTCAAGCATCTGTTCCAATCTTCACTCTTTCTTTCCAACCCTCTCACAAATTTTTCACCACCAGGGGGACTGTGGGCTGTTGATTCTCCCAAATTTTAACTGTGTCTCTCTTCTGCTCTTTTATATCCCATTTTACTCAAAACTTCAAAATGTATCTAATTCAGGCCACTTCTCACTGCATTTACCAGCCTAATCCAAGACATTCTCATGAATCTCTTCCTGGTCTTACTCCCAATGCTGACCCAGTGGATTCTCAACACAATAGCTAGAGTCTAGGGTTTTCCTTTTAAAAATGTTTGTCACATTGTGTCAGAAATAGTTTCCCATCTCTATCAAAGTAAAAAACAAAGGGTTCCTGTTAATAGTCAACATTGACAAAGCAATGACCTGCACTGTGTTTCTCAAACTTTCCAGGAATGTTCCTACCTCAGGGTCTTTGCACTAGCTGTGTCTGTTGCCGGTGATGTTCATTACCAAAATATCCGTATGTCTTGCTCCCTTATCTCCTTTAAGTTCTTGCTGAAATGCCACATCTTAATGGGCTTTACCGATAGTTCTAACTAAAGTTATGATTCTAACTATTTTCTATGTCTTTTTTATGGCTTGTTTTTCGCCATAGAAGTTATCACCGTATAAAATCTTTTATATTTCATTTATAAATTTTTAAAATGTAGAAAGACAAGTAGAGTACTTTATATTTAAGCCTGAAAAACACAATGAAAGTGGTACTCAGAGGAAATTGCTAGTCTTATTTTTTATTAACATGAAAAAAAGAAAGTAAATAAATAATGTCTTTTATTTAAAAATGTAGTAAAATAAAAAGATAAATATAGGAAAAATAGTCACAGGACTTAATAAATACTAAAGCAAAAATTAAGTCTAAAGTAGCAGAAGAATTTTTATTCATAATGAAATAATAATTCTTAAGGACAATGAATGGAAGAGATAGACATTTAGATGTTCTGAAGAATTAATAAAGAAGAAGTATAGAATTATGATAAAGGAGAATAATCAAAGTAAGATTGTGTGTCAATTATACTCAAAAAAAATAAAAGAGTGACAAAATCAATAAATACAGAATATCATGAAAGGGATTATAGTGTGTTCTGAAGGTCAAATATTATTTTTGACTTAGATAGTTTTGTAATAATTTTTCTTCAAACAATTCAAAACTTTGGAAAAATGTCATAAAATTTTCATTAAAAAAACTTTTTCTTTATGTGTATTGTACACAGAAGTTATGCAATAAGATTTCTTTATAAAGGAGTTATAAATACAGAGCAAATTCAAACAATTATCAGTAACAATTGGCTCAAATCTACAAATAAATTTGATACCACAAATTAAATAGATAAACATAAATAAAGTTGACATAAGAGAGATAGAAAAATTAAGGAAATCACTAGAACAGAAACCAGGAGAGTTGTCAAAAATCTATTTCCCATAAATTTTGCTGCATATTGATTTTCAGTACTATTTCAACAAGGTGACTATTGGAGCTCAATCCCAGCACCCTGGGACCATGACCTGAGCCGGAAGCAGATGTTCAATGACTGAGCCACCAGGCACCCCAATACGTGCCCTCTTTAATACCCATCACTGGGCTAACCCATCCCCCCACCCCCCTCCCCTCTAGAACCCTCAGTTTTTTCCTCAGAGTCCTTAGTCTCTCACGGTTTGTCTCCCGCTCCGATTCTGCCCTCCTCAATTTTCCCTTCCATCTTTTTTTTTTAACACATAATGTATTATTTGTTTCAGAGGTACAGGTCTGTGATTCAACAGTCTTACACAATTCACAGTGCTTCTGAACTAATTTTGATGAAACTTGGCATCCTGGGCGAAGGAGTAAGCAAATTAAAATTAATTTACAACTCTGTAGATTGTGAGAATTAGACAGAGAGATTTGCACAACTCCATCTTTCAAGAAGGAATGATGACAGGGGCACTGGAGACATCTGTGCCTCGAGACACATAATTTATCTGGCTGGCAGAGAGGTTCATTTATAAATAACTAAAGATTTGGAGTAAGAATCCAGCCCTCTTAATTTCCAAGGAGCCCTCTTCAGGAGGAGCTATTGCCTCTCTCCCCTCTGTGAGCCGAAAAAATTCACTTTTTTCTTCATTCCTTGTTTATGACACAGACATCAAGTTTTATATGCATAGAACATTAGATGGGCTTTTTATTGTGTTGACCCAGAATAAGAATTGGGGGATGGGG
Source organism: Callorhinus ursinus (assembly GCF_003265705.2). Lineage (NCBI taxonomy): Eukaryota > Metazoa > Chordata > Mammalia > Carnivora > Otariidae > Callorhinus > Callorhinus ursinus. Next base: position 83,534,654 of record NW_027397065.1, on the reverse strand, counting down.
AATCATGTGGTCACTTTTTCCATAAATAATCATAATCTGTCTCTGGTTTAGAGCACTTCATATGCAGCACAGGACAAAATTAATTGAGGTGAATATTAAAAACCCAAATGGCTGCTTGATGCCCGGAAATCTCAGTGTGCGTGTTTGAGGGTGCCTCTCTGGGTGTGAAGGTGTGCGTTTGTGGATGTGGGTCCATACGGACTTGGTCACTTCACCATTATTTCTCACCAGTGACACATTATCCATGGTGTTTCTTGCCACGCGGTTTCTTGCCCTACATTGCCAGGACAATAGTCCAGGTTTCATTTTGTTTGGTGGTTTTATTTCAAAGTGGCAGTGTTTGCATATGTCGGCGTGCTCCTCATTCAATCCCAGGTTCCCAGTGCTCTTTGTCAGGCTCCCCCCGCCCCCGATCAGATCAGAAGGCTGACACTTGTATGCTTCTACATTGCTCTACCATTTAGCATTATTCTCAGCATAGATTAGACTACGAACATACATTTAATGAATAAATACACTTCTAAAATTTTAAAATGTTGAAATTTAAGATGAAGGCAATCAAAATGTTGTGGCTTTCCATTTAAATATGTGCTTCCATTATGCCCATATACTTTCATTTAAAAAGTAAAATTTGTTCAATATATTTTTATTTAACTTTGCCATGAAACATTATTGAAGGATGTTGAGAATGCCTGCAGTGTAGTCTTCTCTTTTTTGAGGATTTTGGTTACTAATACCTTTCAATATATACATAATGCTCTTTCAGACTGAGACCAGTCAGACAAATGGAAGGATAGATCTGATTCCATGCAGAATTTACAATAGTCTAATGATTCCTGGCCTACATAAGTAAAATTGTTTAAGCTTTGTAGTTATCGTCAAATATTTATATCCCATCACTTTCGACAAAACGTTTTTGCCTTCTTTGAGACATAACTCACATGGCATATTACAACACCATATCTCAATATTCACTCAGATTCATAGTATTTTTCTTACCAGGCATATATAATTATTGTCACACGTCTTTCAACTGATGAGTAATAGATTCTTTTCTCATAATAATGCTTATATCATGGCCATAGTTGTTTGATTTGTGTTCTATTTTTCATGTGTTTTATTGGCAAACACTTTAAAATAACTTCATCAAATATAAATTATAAAGATTAATTTAATGCAGCATACAAAGTGAAATAGGAATAAGCATTAGCATTAAAAAAAACTTACCCTTTTAGTAATTCAACACAAAGGCATACAAAGTGGTCTCCTTGACAAGAGATAATAAAAATTTATTTGTGAGTGTAAGATTATATTATCTCATAATTTGATACATATTCTCATTGTTTTAATTCTACTGTGAGAAAACTCTTTTGTACTAAACAAAAGTAGGTAAGATAATCCTGCCATCATAAAAGAACAAATGTTAAGTTTATCCAGATCCAGAGAACTCAAAATAAATGAGGTTAAGCAAAATAGACCTTATTCAATTTAAGTTAAAAATAGTCACATAAATATTCACTGAGTACTTTTGAAAATGCTAAATGAATGTCTCGAATAGGTATATAGGTATTTAATAAAATGAATCTAGGATTAAGATTATTTAAATCTGTTAGTTCTCTGGACCATGACAAACATAGGTTATTTCGTAGAAGAAAGAACCAGACAATCGATTTTATGTAATTATTTTGATTATCTATCAATTATCATTATTATCTATTATTTGAAAATAATATTGCTAATTATAAAATAGAACTACTGCATCAGTGTGTTTGTCAGATTTGTCCAAAATAACAGAACTAGTAGAACCCATATATATTAAGAGATTTATTTTAAGGATCTGGCTCATGAGATTGTGTTGACAGGCAAGACCAAAATCTGTAGGTTTACTGTCAGGTTGGAGATTTATGTAATAGGTGGTGTTGCAGTCTTGAGTCTGGAGGCTGGAAACTGGCAAAATTTCTTTGTTACAGTTGAAGGCAGAATTCCTTCTTCGGGAAATCTTAAGTCTTTGCTCTGAGGCCTTTGCTGATTGGATGAGGCACACAGACATTATGGAGGGTAATCTGCTTTGCTTAAACTGATTGTAAATGTTAATCACATTAAAAAATCTTTACAGAAACATTTAGACAAATGTTTGAAAAAACATCTTGTCACCAGTCTAGTCAAGTTAACACATAAAATTAACCATCACAATCAGTAATTAAGATTTTAACTTCAAGTGACAGAAGCTCCAAATCAAAATGACTTGAATAGTAAAGATACTTGTTACCTCCGATCAGAAGAAATCCAAAATGACCCCTATGTTGGTGGAAACAGATTCTTTCTCTTTTTCAAATCTGGTATTTTTCATGCTGACTCTATTCTCGATCTTACAGCAAGATAGCTATAGCATTTTGAGGCTTATGTCCGGAGACAGAAGAGAAAGACTGTTTCTTACTATGTCTTGCTCTTAGCATTAAGAAATGCTTCCCCGTGAATCCCACCATCACATTCCCCCTCACAGCTCATCGGAATCAGTCACATGCTCATTTCTGATCTACACTGTTGAGAGCAACTGGGAAACTCCGTCTGGCTTGGACTGGTCACCTTGTGAGAAACATATTTTGGAGGCAACCAAAATATATGCCATGAATAATTATATTTCTATCTATGTTTTCATATTTCTTTGGCATTATGCCTATTGTATTTACAGATCTTGCTGTTGATCTAAAAAAATTGCTGATAACTCCATGGATCTGAGTCTCAAATCTTGTACTTTCTCTTGCTTACTGAGCATTTCTATGAGGATGTGACCTAGCTTCCCAAAATTCAGCATTTGTAAAACAAGATTTTAATTTTCCTCTCTTACATACTATAACATTTATTTAGTGGGTAAAACCACCATCCACTCAATTACTCCATGGAGAAAACTTAGAGTCAATCCAGACATCTTATTTTCTTACATTGATTCCCAGTTGTTTACAAAATATAGGTGTTTTTGTCCTAAACTCTTGATTCAAATTCCTCTTCACCATTTCCATTGCCACTTCCCTGATCTTGACCTTTCCATTCAAACTTCCGACTAGGCGTGGTCTTTTCTGACTAACCAAATGCCTCACATCTTTGAAGCATACTGCTGTCAAAACTATTTTCTTGAAATTCAGATATGATTATTTAGATAACTTGCTCAAAACTCTTCAAAACAAGCATTTGGCTGGTGGGATAAAGTCCTAACTATTATAAATATTAGCTCCAAAGGAAATTTCCTTCCCTGAATTGTCAAAATGGTCACAGTCAATGTTATCTACTCAATCCAGGTAGATTTCTACGCTACAGTTTCCTTGCTATCTTCCCAGGGCTCCACTGTCTTGCTCCCCAGGGAAGAAAAAAATACTCACTTCCTCTCTATTGTTGGCAAGACATATTCACTTCATTTAGTAGACGGTGGTCGACCTGAAGGTTGGAAATGATGTTCAAATTTGCATCCAGAGGCTAACATAGAGGCTGCTACATATGTGATTTCCAATGCATAGTTGTAATGACGTTTAGAAAAAGTAGTATAAATGATGGTTTCAAGGACTGTACAAAGATTTACAAATTGCCAAACAATTTAAATGTATTATACCATCTAATAATCATCATAACCTTATGGACCATGTGATATTATCACCTTTCTTTTATTGAGGAAACTATGGGTGAAAGACAATTGCAGTAAAGGCAGGACTCAAACTAAATCAAGTGTTTATGGTCAGAACCATGATCATGTTATCTCTTGGATTATTTAAACGAGAATTTGTGTGTCTGTGCCTGTGGGTGTGTGCATGCACAGGTATGCATGTGTGTATGTATGCATTTTATTGCCTACATTTGACTATCTGCATTTGTCTCTCTGCCTGTGCATACCTGCAAGAAATAAGAAGTACCTTGCCTATTTTGAAATAACAGCTGAATGAATAAGAAACCAACCATATGAACAGTCGAATAAATGTCACTTAAAAATATAACTTTTGTGAATGAAAATTCCTTTATAGTAGTCATAATTTATTTTATTCTGTGCTATCACCACTGTAGATCAACATTATCATGAGAAGTATGTCTTAATCACTTTTTCAAAGCTTAAGGAACTTTAATAACAAATTACATAATTTGACTTGATGAAAACTAGTTAATTCTTTTCTTGTTTTGAAAATTCACACAAAGTAAAGCCTTTTGAAAATGGATCCATAAGGTAAAATTATTTAGAAAAACTTACCCTAAAAGTATGTCTCTTATTATATTATCCTGTGATTATTAGAATGACCAGATACTTTAAATGAAAGTATTGTTTGGGCTAAGAAACATACTTGTTAGGTAAATATGCAAAAGAATTTATGTTTTATGTCATATTGTGCAATGTTCACTCCTGTTTTGTTGTGGTTTCCATTTGTATATTTACATTTTATGCAGAATATCTAAGCAAGTGACTTATTGAATTAAGGAAGATTGTGATATTATACAAAATAATAAGATGTTTTTATATAGCTGAGGGGCTGTTTTACACTGTCCGCAGATATATGCAGACTGTTAAGAAAATGAAAGGCAGGTCATGTGAGGTCTTAGGCCAATAGCAGGAAACTTGTTCTGGGTATTAATAAAATACCTCACTTAATGTGTTCAGTTGGCCATGGCTTGTCTATAAACAACACATGTGCCAGCCTTAGCCAGGAATGAGCTGAAAGGGAGCTAGCTGCTTCAGAATTATGTTGCCAAGAGTACTTTAATTGGTAAACACAACTGAAACAAAAGTTCAATTATTGGAGAAAAGGCAATCCATCAAAAATTACAAGGCACAAAAAAGCAAAGGAAAAAGAAAAGCATCTTCAAGAGATATAGCAATCAGAACAAGACTCAGACGTTGGAACTGTCAATCAGGAATTAAAATATCTATGATTCATATGCTAAATATCTAGTAGAAAAGGTGAACAATAGGCGTGAACAGATGGGGAATTTTAGCACAGAAATGGAAGTGATAAGAAAGTGACAAAGGGAAGTGACAAAGTGTTAGAAACAGTATCATCTATGAGAAATTCCTTTGATGGGCTCATCTGAAAACTCTACATAGTTATGCAGTTGAGTAAAGAATCTGTGATCTTGAAGATATATCAATTGAAATGTCAAATTAAAATACAAAGAGACAAATAATTAAAATATAATCAATTAAAAATATAATAAGAAAGTAGGGTATCCAAGAGTGGTGGGACAATGTAAAGTGAGGTAATATACATACATTTGGAGTCACAGAAGGATAAGAGAGAGAATAGGAAGGGGTAAGTATTTGAAGAAATCACTGAGGGTTTTCCAAATGTAATGAAAGACATTAAATGAAAGACATAAAAAGCTTTAGATGAAACAACAAATAAAATCTAAATATGACATTGTAAAACTGTTGAAAACAAGAAGAAAAATAAAATTTTGAAGGGAGAGGAAAAAAAGACATTCTGTACAGAAGAATGAGACAATAATGACAGCAGAATTGTTGTTAGAAATTCTGGAAACCTTGAGTTAGTAGAGTGACATAAGGTAGTAGGTGATAAAAACAAAAGCTGTTAATATAGATTTCAATTTCTTTATCTCTCTTTATTTTTTTTCCTTTTCAATGTATTTCAAAACTGAAGACAAAATAAAAACAATTTCTGGCAAATAAAACCTGAGACATTCATTGCCAGCAGACCTGCACTACAGGAAATTTTAAAAGAAATTTTTCAAGAAGAAGGTATGAAGAAGAGTTGGATCTACAGAAAGAAAGAGATTTTGAAAGAACAAAATTTAAAGTAGATATTTAAAAAAATTTAACTGCTTTAAAAATGACTGTTTAGAACAAAGAAAATAGTAACAATGCATTGTGAAATTTATAACATAAAAGTAAATGCACGACAATGGCAGAAGAATAAGAGGAAGGGATTGGAAGTATACTATTTTAAGATTCTTACACTCTATGTAAAATATTTCAGTATTTTTAGAAAATAGATTTTACTGTTAGATATTATAAAGAAGAGAGCATCAATTAAAAATAAAAGGAGGTATAAATAATAAACTAAAAGTAGAGATAAAATTAAATACTAAAAATTACAAACCCAAAAGAATGCAGAAAAAGGGCAGCACCAAGGTGAGATATGATAAATAGAAAGCAACTAGTAAGATCAGAGATGAAATCCAACCCTATCAATAGTCACATTATATTAAATGTTTAAAAATATTAATTAAAAGGTAGGAGTTGTCAGATTGGATAGAAAAATCACAAGCTAATTGTGAAAAAGCCTATTTTAAATAAAAAGAAATAGATAAGTACAATAATATGCAAACACTAGTCCAAAGAAAGTGGAGAATATATCTGACAAAGTAGACTTCAGAGCGAGGAATGTTGTTAGAAATAGTAGGGACATTCCATAATATCAATCAGGCCAATTTACCAGGAAGGCATACAATCATAATATGTATGCACCTAACAAAATGCCTCAAAATACATAAATCTGAACTGAAAAGGTAAATAATCAAACCTATAATTTGTAGTTGGAGCCTCCAACACTCCATTCTTAGCTAATCATAAAACAAGTAGATGGATAATGCTTAAGGGAGTAGAACACCTGAACAGCACTCTCAGATGTCTCAACCTAATTGACATTTACATAACAACAACATGAAGATGCACATTCTTCTCAAGTGCACGTGGAGAATTCATCAAGAAAGTCCATATTCTGGGGGTGCCTATTCCCCCAGAGTCCATAGTCGGTCAGTTAGGTGGCTAACTCTTGATTTCGGCCAGGATCATAATCTCAGGGTCCTGGGATCAAGCCCCATGTCGGGCTCCGTGCTCAGTGGGGAGTCTGAGGATCCTTTCTCTCCTTCTCCGCTTCCCCCCACTCGTGTACGCATGCGCATGTGCTCTCGCGCTCTCTCTCTGGAATAAATACATAAATCTATAAAGAAAGAAATGAAAGAAAGTCCATATTTGGAGCTGTTAAAACAAACTTCAAAAAATTAAAAAAATTGAAACCATTTAGCGTATGTTTTCTGATGACAGTAGAATTACTTTAGAAATCAATAGCAGAAAGATATTCAGGGAAAATCCCCAGATATTTGGAAATTAAATAACAAATTTCTAAATGACTTACAGATTAAGGAGTTAGGTAGTCAAAAAGGAGTTTAAAAAATGTTTTGAATTGAATGAAATTAAAAAGATTATCAAAATTTGTGGGATGCTGCAAAAGTAGCTTTTATAATGATGTTTATTGTATGTATTGCTCAGAATCTAAAACAAGAAAGTTTTAAATCAACAAGCTAACCCTCCTTCTTAGGAAATGAGAAAGAAGAGCAAAATAAACCTAAAACATGAAGAAACTATGAAATAATAAAGAGTAGGAATCCATAAAATTGAAAGCAGAAAAAATCAATGAAACCAAATGTGACTGATTCTTGGAAATCATCGATAAAATTAATAAACCTCTGTCCAGATGCACTGAGTGAAATGAAAAGAAGATACAGATTATCAATATTAGAAAGACAAAGGGGACATCTCTACAGGTTTTAAATACATAGAAAAGAAGAAAGCAATAATATTATGAACAACTTTATACCAATCAGTTTGATAATAATTGAAATGGACAAATTTCTCGAAAGACATAAACTACCAGAGCTTACTGAAGAAGAAATCGGTAATTTGAAAACTTCTTTTCAGATTGAATCACCGCTCAGTAGTCAGTCCCCTCGAGTCTCTTCAAAGGTCCTCTTACATAACTAAGCACTGCGTTCTGGTATTACAATTTTCCTCAAGGTAATTGCTTTCAGGGTTGGAATGTGACATGTGTTTTAAATTTAGTTACTGTGGGTCCTGAATTGGGAAAATAACATCATTTTACAGGTTTGGACATTTAAAAAAGTGAACAATGCATCTGGGGTTTGGCACTGATCTAATTAAACTTCTGAGACCGTGAAGGATTCATCCCCATCCAGTGAGAAGCAGCTGCAGGTGCTGTGGGAACAGCATCACCACCCAGGTATTGAGAGACTTTCTGTTAATAGTTATTAGAAGAAGAAAATGGTGGATGGGGGCAGATTTGTTTGCTTTGCATTTTAAGATAGGCATTTTGTTTTGTTTTGTTTTAATTTACAAGAACAAGATAACTATTTTGGATTTTAATTTCCTTGGATTTTTAACACCTTAAAAATCTTTAATTATTGTAACTGAATTTAACAGTTTTTGCAGTTCTATGTAGCTGTGTTTCATTTATAGAGTAGCTTTATGTAGCATTCAAATGCCAGGTCTCTGATGGGCTATGTATAGCAATTTCGAATAAGATATAGTATATGGAGGGAATATTTAGCCTTGGGCGAAGAGAGCATTGGAATTGATAAATATATGTTTCAGAGCCTTTGGAGAGTAAATAATTACTAACCAATAGAAATTACTGGAATATACACAAAGCTGAATTGGTTAGTTTTGGGGCAGTGGGGCCTTGTGAATGTAGGAGCGGATTAGCGATGGCATGGTACTGATAACCTCCCCAAGAATGTAGAAAAAATTATGTAAACAGAGGAGAGGTTAAATCCCTTATTGATAAATGCTTGAGAATATTGGTGAATGTTAGAATGGGGCTCTTTTCCCCGTGCCTTATATTTCTATGCACTAATCTTTTTAACACTACTGGATTGTGCTTTTTTACACTTCCCTAGGAGGAAAGGAGTCACTTGGCTGATTGGAGCGATGGAAGCAGCTGGGCAGTTAGAAACCAGCTCCTTCTTTTCTTGGTAGTCAGATGCCCAGTAATTTGCTCCTCTTGAAATAAGTTCTCTAAGGAACAGACTCCAATTTTAGAAGCACTTTGTGTAACTGCCTAACCATGGCCAAATACAGCACAATATTAAGAAGTCCAATATTAAGGGGTGCCTGGGTGGCTCAGTTGGTTAAGAGACCTCCTCTTGGTTTTGGCTCAGGTCAGGATCTCAGGGTCATGGGACTGAGCCCCACATCAGGCTGCCTTCTCAGTGGGGAGTCTGCCTGAGATTTTCTCCTTCTCCCTCACTCCACCTCCCTCCCCCTGTTAATGTGCACATGCTCATGCTCTCCCTCCCTCCCTCTCTGTCTCTCAAATAAATAAATAAATCTTAAAAAAAAAGAAGTCCAGTGTTAATTTGCAACCAGGCCATGCTCTCTACTATAAGCTTTATAAGGATGCCAATATTCTCTCCACTTGCCTTACTGTTCTTCAATTTTCAATTGGTTCAAGTGTCAGGATGTGGGAAAGAGGGATGTTATTTATCAATTTCCCTTATGATCTTCCAATGTTTTGGTCTCTGGGCCATTCATGATTGAAAGATGAAGGGAGATGGCAAACCTAACTTTGTACTCTATAAGTCACATTAATTTGTTTCAAGAAGCAATTAGTTTATTATCAAAATTAATGCTTTGGGATATATATTAAAAGAAAATATGTGTTTAATTGTTAAATGATTTAAAAATATAAGTATTTGTTCTACATATTATAAAGTCAATACTATTTATAATGAGCAGAACTATTGCTATTCATTAACATTTTATTTTTCTATCTTCTGTTGTCAAGATGACCTTCCATTCTTTACTCAATTACTAAGCAGTAAAAAAAAATTACAGTTTCTCAGCCTCATTTAAATAATTGGACTTGTAATATTGATTGTTTCTTAAGAGACTTTGTTTTCCAAACTTTAACTATTAATTATAATTACTACACTTTAAAAGGATACAATTTAATTTAATTTTAAGGCTATGTAAAAGAAGGGTATGAACATTTCAAATGTATAAAGAACTTTCATGAAGAAAACTATTATAAAACTTTGCTTAGTATGCTTCATAACATTAATAGCACTGTTATAAAAGATGTTATGGTGACATATATTTATAAAGGTCTATTTTAATAAGACAGTATTTCAGTATGTGAGAGAATCCTACAAAGAGCACATTTTCCTGAGTGCGGAAATACTATGTAAGCAGCAGTAATAAACTGTTTTACCTTTTGGTACTAGGCTGGCTATGTCCAGGTCAATACTCTCACCAGGCTCTTATGTGTTCCATTGATTAGGTAGTTAACTGGTATAATTAATTAATGCAATTATTTGTGAATTACTTCTACAAATATTTTTATTATTTATTTATTTATTTATTTTTTAAAAAGTTTTATTTATTTATTTGACAGAGAGCGACACAGTGAGAGAGGCAACACAAGCAGGGGGAGCAGGAGAGGGAGAAGCAGGCTTCCCGCGGAGCAGGGAGCCTGATGCGGGGCTTGATCCCAGGACCCCGGGATCATGACCTGAGCCGAAGGCAGACGCTTAACGACTGAGCCACCCAGGCGCCCCATCTACAAAAATTTTTAAATGCCTGTTTTGTGCCATGTGCTATAGCTAAAGCGATGACTAAGACAATTGCTTTTTCTGTCATCATGGAGTCTTAGAGCTTCCTTGGAAGGAAAATCCAATTATGGAAAGAAGTAAATACATTTTGGGCATTATGAAATCCTGTGTTCGACACTCTCTGAAGCTTTTTAATTTATGTGGCATATTTTTAGGTAGGATCATATTTTTCTTGTAAAATCATCAAAAATAGAGAAGCTACATATTTTAAAAATATTCTCATGTATTCTATTACCCATTTCTTACATCAGAGTTACATATTCAACATTTTTCATGTATCTTCCTAAACATTTAAAAATTAAGAAAAAATATTTTTATTTGTATTAATCACATTACAATGAGGAACTGAGTACTGTTTTCTAACTTAATTTTCAATGTAATTATACAATTTGGAGCTATTTTGTTGTCAATTTATATAGGACCAGTGTATTACTTCATAACTACTATCCAATTTTCCATAGTTTACTTACACAGTAGTCTCCTGAGCTCTGTCAGAGTAGCCGTTTAATATCTGTCTAAAGTTTTAGTATTACAAAATGCCACAGAGAATGTGGCTGTACAGGTCTCTTAGTTCACATTGCAAGTAGTTGTTTCAGGTGCATGCTTAGAAAAAGACTTCCTAGATCAAATTATATGCACACTTTCGTGGTGGAATGAGGATTTATTATTCAATGGGTATAAAGTTTCAGTTATTCTAGATGAGTAAGTTCTAGAGATGTTATACAACGTAGAGCCTATAGTAAACAATAGAGTACAGTACACCTTAAAATGTGTTAAGGGTAGATCTCATGTAAGTGTTCTTACCACCCCCTCCCCTCCAAAGAAAGAAAGAAAAGAAAGAAAAAGAAAAAAGAAAACCACCAAAGGAATTGGATATGTCTATTTCCTTGATTTTGGTGATGGTATCATTTGGGTTTGCAATTTTGCAGACTCATCAAATTCTACACATTAAATATGGACACTTTTTTTGGTATATTAATTACACCTCAATAAAGCTATTAAATTGTTTTGCTAGAGATGAAGTTGCCAACCAGAAAGTTTATATCAATTTAAATCCTGTGCTAGTAATGTAAAAAATATATACTCATAACCATTCTCTATCCTAGATTTTATCACTTTAAAAAATATATATACAGCCAAATGAGGGAAAATCATATACCACATTTGGTTGACAAATACATATTCCTGATCATTACTGAAGTTGAATATCTTTTCATACACATATTGGTTATTAATAGTTATTGTGTATTTAACCTGTAAATTTGTCTTCATATTTGTTTCTGGTTCTCTTTCTTATCTCTATCTAATCTTATCTCTTTAAATAATTACTTAAAAATTCTAAGCTATTTGAAGTACATAAAAAGAGGTAAAATCAACCCAGATATCCCAAGTCAGGATAAAACATCTGTAAATGTGATTTTAAATGTCTTCTTTGTGCATACACACATAAATAAAAAAAGATTATATTATGCATGTACTTTTCTCAAGAGCCTTTTCTTTTACCCAAACATAAGAGATGGTCCTTTATTATGTCAATTACCATACAAAAACCATTTTTAAATGGAAATATATTCATCTCTTATATGGTTGTACATAATTAATTTAATATCCTATGAGAGGACACGTAGAATGAGACCAGTTATTTGATATTGTAAACAAAATTGCAATGACAATCTTTGTGTTTGTGCATATACATATATATATTCTCTTTTTCTGTGTACAGACACACACACACACACACACACACACACACACACACACAAACACACACTTTCTACATTAACACCTTAGGATAACTTCACTGATATGAAACAGCTGGGACAAATGACATGCACATTTTAAACATTGATACATATTGTAAAGCTGCCTTTTCCAAAGCTTGCACAAATGTACAGATTACAGAATTGGTTTTCATACAGCAATAACAAACCCTAGAACTATATAATTTCTTTCTTTGTGTTTTCTTATCAGTTAAATTGCAAAGATATTTTATTATTGCTTTTATTGGAATTCATTTATTAATGTGCTTAATGTTTGTTGAATACTTACTGGCCAATTACATTTCTTCCTTTCTTCCTTTCTGAACTACTTATTCATGTTCTTTGGCGATGTTTTTCTCATGAAGTTTTCTTTTTCATGCCAATTTATAAAAACTCTTCTTAAATTCTTACCCATGATGAAGATTTATTCATTTATTTTAGAAAGGGAGAGAGAGAGAGCATGAGTGGGAGGGGGAAAGGGAGAGAGAATCTCAAGCAGACTCTGCACTGAACAAGGAGCCTGATGAGGGCTTGATCTCACAATCGTGAGATCATGACCTGAGCCAAAACCGAGTCAGGCGCTTAACCTACTGACCACCCAGGTGCCCTTAGTATGACCTCATTTCAATTTGAGGGATATAAAGGATATTAGTGGAGAAACTAACAGAATTCAAATAAAGTCTAGAGGTTAGTTAATAATAATGTACTAATGTTGTTTTATTTGTTTTGACAAATGTACCATGGTTTTCTACGATATTAAGAGGGGAAATTGGGTGAGAGTTACACAAGGACTTTCTGTATTCTTGTTGCCACTTTTAAATACATCTAAAATTATTCTAAAATAATTTAATTTTTTTAAATGAAAGCCATAGGGTAGACTCAGGGGAAATTTAATTTAGATTGGATGGTTTAAACCAGCTTTTTGGAGGACTTTGTATTTAAGCTATAAACACAAACTCAGATACAACCCTGTCAATAATGAGAGCAGCACTCCCTGCGCAGACACAAAACCAGGGAGCAGATACCAGGAGGGAAATGTGCTTGGGGCGGTGGAGGGAATGAAAAACTTCAGAATGATTGGAGAAGAGTAGGTGAAAGGGAGCACAGCGTAAAATTGAGGAGTAATTTGTGAACAGCCTATGCAAGGAATTAGAATTTAACAAAGGAAAGAGGAAAGGAAGGAAGGGAGGGCAGGAGGGAGGGAGGAAGAAGGAAAAGAAAAAAGCATTTCTACAGTATTTGCGATGTACCAGGCACCCTCCTAAACACATTTCACGTATGAGCAATTTTAATTCTTGCCTCAACTGTATATGGTGTGTACTCATTATTTCCCACTGTATGGTTAGAAAAACTGCCTCAGAAGGTTGGAAACTTGCCCAGTGTCACTCCATTGCTCAAAGGCAGAGCTGTGGCAGTCCGATTTCCCAGTCTGCATTTATCTACCACGTCATTGCCCCGAATGCTGGCCCATTCCTTAGAGGCTAATACATCAATTTAGACAAAAGATGATAGTGATTCGGGCTGCTAGTTCATAGAGTGAACTGGATGGGTTTGAGATGGCCTCTAGGTAAAATCAAATGGAACTGCCGGTAGCTTAGATAAAAGTAATGAGGAAGAAGACAATATCAGGAATGGTTCTCCAACTTCTGCCTTGATTAGATTATTTACTAAACGAGGGAAGAGCAAAGATGTTTGGTGAGGGAAATAAAAATTATGGGTTTTTTGTTTTCATTGTTTGGAATGCTAAAGAAATGTCTAAGGAGATGTGTCAAAGCTCAGCGTTTCAGTGTTTTCGTCCCCCTTTCTCAAGTTGAAGACGTGTGTGAGAAAGGTCATCCAGCTGCCCGGTGAAAGGAAGGTGGCCACAGTGCCAAGGGCAGGTGCCCAGGCTGGCTTCAGGTCACCTCAGGCGTGTTCTCTGAGTGCTCTGCTCACAGTGGCTTCTGTTCCTTGAGGCTGGACCGTTCTTCCTTGCTGACCAGGCCCTTTTTTCCTTGTTATTTGTGCTGCAGACTCATGAATTCGCAGGAGGCTGTTGACTCACCCATTAGCCCCTTCTATGCCCTACACTAGAAAAGCATCCTTCCCCTAACATGAGGGAATCAAAAGTGGTCCTAAGGTGCTCAGTCAGGTCTTCTCATGGCCGAACCCCAACACAACACCTTTTCCCTGTGATGCAGTTAGCCTATGGCGGACAGCCAGAGCACAAGACAATGTAGTTGTCAGCTGCCCCCTCATTCTGCCTACTCTCATCCTCAATAGGGAAGTCAGAACACAGGATGGACAATTTCCCTTTGCTTCCTCTTCTCTTTCCCTTTACTCAAGGAATCAGAGGAAATTTAGTTATTTCTCATTCCTTTATGCTTGGCACTTCCCTATATGGTATGTTATTTCTTCCATAGCTGGTAACCCTCATCCTTTTCCTATAAGGACCAAAAAACCTGGAATACCTCTGAGAGAACACGGATTGCTGAGACGATGAGATTATACATCTGTAAAAATAGTTTAATTCTCTCAAAATAATTTCCCCATTGCACCCATTTACATCAATGCATTTAATCACCATCTCTTCATCACTCAATACGGATGGTGACGTTAGATCGGGGAGATGGCTTATTGTCCTTGTCACTGCTCTTCGAATTTAGATACAAATTAGGGAATTGGGCAGGCCCCCTCATTTCCCAGAGGACTGCATGTTTAAAGGAGTGGAGTGATTTTAGAGAGTAGATGCACTTGAGTAGCAAGGTCTGTAATTTAGACTGAAGAGAAGACAAATGGTTCACATCATGGGATATTAACAGAAAAGTTAAATTGATTCAACATAAAATTTCAATGTTTGAAAAATGACTATTTAACGGTGCACCCCATTGGGTTTTGACTGAGATGCCCTGTAAGAACTGCTGCTTCCAAGCAGGAAATACAGATTTTTTTTTTAAATCATTCTTTTTTTTTTTAAGATTTTATTTATTTATTAGAGAGTGAGCGAGAGAGAAACAGCATGAGAGGGGAGAGAGTCAGGGAGAAGCAGGCTCCCCACTGAGCTGGGAGCCCGATGTGGGACTCGATCCCAGGACTCCGGGATCATGACCTGAGCCGAAGGCAGTCGCTTAGCCAACTGAGCCACCCAGGCGCCCAGGAAATACAGATTTAAAATATATTTTGCACACTTATGAAACTTGAAAGCATGCAACAAATTCCAGGGATTTGATGTGTTTTTAGATTTTCCTTTCTGTACATTATTGTCGTAGAGTATCATAAAAATCTCTGCAGACAGTGATCAGTTCAATTTTGGTTTACACTTTGTTTCTATTAAATTATGTCTTGCACCCAAACAGTAGGACTTAGGATAACTTTCTATGTAATTTCCTAACTTGTGCTTTCACAAATGTTTTTTATGTGAAGAACTTTGTGAGATCCATATTCATTTACGATTGCCTACCTTCTACCTCTGTTGACTTCAGCCTATTTCTTCATTTTTTTGTAAAAAGAATTTCTTTTTAGGATTATAATGTTATTTTCTCATATGCATAAGAATCAAACAAACAAAAAGGATAGAAGTTGAGGATGGGTAGTTAATCTGTATTCATTCTGCTGCTGTTAGTCTCAATTGCTTTCCCTGGCTTCTTAAAGCTTCCCTCCTATTTGGCAACAGCCTCAAAATAATCTCAGGTCCTGAAGTAATCTCCAATGAGATTCAATGGGTGTTATATGCAAGTTATGAATCACTAAATTCTGCTCCTGAAACTAATGTTATGCTCTATGTTAACTAACTAGAATTTAAATAAAAACTTGAAACAACAACAATGAGATTCAATGGGCTTGCTGTCCCCCTGCCCACAAATAAAACAAGAGAAGGGATTTGAGATCAATTCATTGTGACTGTATATAGATTTCCACTGCCATGGATTTGCTTCTTATGTCTGCTTTGCTGCCAGTTACTCCAAGTTCACTCTTAATCTTCTTTTCTGGCTCATTCATATGATCAAATGGACATAGTTTTAACTTAGTTCCTACTCTCAAGACTATTAACCTGCTTTGAATAAGCATGTGAATTTGCATGCCCTGATGGGCATTTTAGGTCATTCTATTCTTATTTTTTAAAAAAGATTTTATAAACAGAAGTGATAACTCATTTTTGTTTGAATGACCGTGATTATGATTATGAATGAGGTGGTATTTTGAGCAGTTTGAACATCTTTAGCAAATTATTTCTGTGTCTCTCTTATTCATCCAACCCAGTCATTTCTGGGATCTTTTCCTAAGAGTTCCATTGCACTCTGTTCCTTGCCATTAGAAGATGCTTTGCTCCAGGTGATAATTGCTTGGCTTCCTAAAGGCTGTCCCCTTGAGGTCAGAAGCCGTGTGCTGTATCAGTCTGAATGGCTAACCCTAACAACTGGGGTCTCAGCAAGTGCTGAAAAAATGGACAATTGATAACATCAGTTAAAAACCTCTTTCCCAAATGCCACTTGCCTTTTCTTCAGTCTGAACTACAGACCTTTCTACTTAAGTGCATCTACTCTAAAATGGGTATTTTTCCCCCTAACATCAGACATGTACTTTATTCAATTTCAGACAGGAATTCACTTCCTTTAGTTAAATATATAACACAGCAACATCAATAGATAAATAGAGAATAAATATGTGGGGGATAATGAATACCTCAGATGGCTGTCAGAGAATAGAATATAAAATTCTTAAATAAGAAATTTATTTGCTTGTTTGAAATATGTACTCAACCAAGGGAAGCCTCTATGTTTGAGCTATTAATTTCTCTATTAATGAGGCCAATTGTAAAATCATTTTTCATCTTCATGGATTTCCCCCTGTGGTAACTAATTGAATATAGAATTCTTTGAGAAACAGAGTTATATAAAGTGTGTGATTGTTCCACAATTAATACATTTTACAAAGATGTTTTAAATAATGCCCTATCATTTTATGAGGAAATTAGATCCTTTCATGAGAAAGTAGGAAAAACGGTAGAGCAGGACCATTTTCATTGTTAATTCATGAAGTGACAGGTTGAGAATTATTGAAAAGACCTGTTGTTTTATGATTGGACCAGAATATGATTTTCCAGTTTTCCTTCATGCTCCTTCAGTTTTCAAGAATCATGATCTATGTTTTTGCTGAGTATATACAACTGTTGCATACTATAAAAATTTAAAAACGCACAAGAAGTTTTTCTATTGTTCATCCTCCTAGATAATTGCTATCATCTGTTGTACAACTCTCAGGTTTTGCTAATCATGTATATAAAGCTTATGGTATAATTCTATAAATTCTTTAGTCTTTTTAATGTTTCCTTTAATAAAAAGCAATTTTCACTATCAACACAAATATGTTCACCTTGTAGTTTCCGTTTTTTTTAAGATTTATTTATTTATTTTAGAGAGAGGGAGGGAGAGAGAGAGAGACAGAGAGTGTATGCAGAGGGGAGGGGCAGAGACAGAGGAAGAGAGAGACTTAAGCAGACTCCCTGCTGAACGTGGAGCACGATGTGGGGCTCGATCTCATGAACCTGAGATCAGGACCTGAGTGGAAAGCAAGAGTCGGTCACTTAACTGATGGTGCCACTCAGGCACCCCTACCCTGTACTTTCAATGACTACTAAGTTATTTCATGGAACGGAGGCACTGAATTCCTAACTCCCAGATCTCAAATGCTTAGATATTTAATTTTTTCACTTAAAAAATTATGTTGCATCATATATTCTGAAAAGTACTTGCCTTTAGGAAAATATGCTGAAAATTATATTGTGAAATTGACACATCTGCACATTTCAAAATCACACAACTCCTCCTGGCCACTCTCTAGTTTTTGCCTTTCACATATCAGCCTGAGGAGGAGGAGAGCACTCATTCCTCCAAAGAAGGCCACTTGAAATTCAGATCTGCAAATATTGCACTTTGCATCCAAGTAGAAAAGCAACCAGCATAATACATGTGGACAAAATTTCCTTTTTAACACTTAATGTTAACTTGGAAATAACTAAATTTAAATACAGTACAGGTTTTCTCTAATTTACACAGTATTTTTAAAAAAGTCACTGTAAGATGCTGCTTTGGGAGGAAGGGAGGTAATCTCTAACAAATTTTCCCATAAAATCTGGTTAACCAAATTGTTCATATTTTATGTGCTGCTTATGTTTTCATATCAGCCCATAAAATCTAATTTATTAACATATCTAAGCCAATGTATTCACTTTATTGGACCACACTTCTGATAAGTAAATAGTTCGAGAAATGTCTCACTTTTTCTATTGTTCATCCTCATAACATATATTTTAAAAGGACAACTTCTTAGATCTTATTTCTGTACACTTTTTTGTGTGTTCTGTTTTTTCTTTTCCAATATCCCAAAGACTACATCCAGTTCCATGCTCAAAATTTATTTGCCTGTGTGTTGACCCTAAAACAATAAATAATTTGTTGGCCTCAACTTGCTGCTAGGGGAAGGCAATCCTGATGCAGGGTTCAATTTCACGACCTCGAGATCATGACCTGAGCAGAAATCAAGAGTCAGACCCCCAACCAACTGAGCCACTCAGGTGCCCCCCATTTACTTCTTGGTAGATGTTTGAGTGGTCTGGTTTGGGCTGATATTGGTAGTGCTGCTGTGAGTACAAGTCCTTGTGTAGATGAATACACTCATTCATGAACAAGTCCTTGTGTGGGCAGATGCACTCATTCATGATCAAGTCCTTGTGTAGACAGATATACTCATTCATGAACAAGTCCTTGCATGGGTAGATACACTCATTCATGAACAAATCCTTGTGTAGACAGATACACTCATTCAGGAACAAGTCCTTGCGTGGGTAGATACACTCATTCATGAACAAGTCCTTGTGTGGGCAGATGCACTCATTCATGAACAAGACCTTGTGTAGACAGATACACTCATTCATGAACAAGACCTTGTGTAGACAGATACACTCATTCATGAACAAGTCCTTGTGTGGGCAGATGCACTCATTCATGAACAAGTCCTTGTGTAGACAGATACACTCATTCATGGACACATGCTTGTGTACACTGATACACTCACTTCCTTAGTGGTGCAATTGCTAGGTCATAGAATAGGAGTATGTTTCACTTTATTAGAAACCTCCAAACTGTTTCAAACTTAGCAGTACTGTTTTACACCCCAATTAGATATGTAACGGAGTTTTTACTGCTCTACAGACTCACTACAACTTGACATCATTTATCATTTTAGCTACTTTGTTAGGTGTAGTGAAAATGTGCTGGTTTGCATGAGATTGAACATAAAAACAGTGGTTTATTACAATACTGTCAAATAAAAGATCTCTCAGGGGTCCTCAATTCTTTAATGCTTTATTCACATATATTTTGAGGTTATTATTATTCCTGTTTTTTCATCTATTCTGTTTTTTTCCTCTATATTTTAACATTTGTGTTCTTGGGATTTTTCTCATGACTGAGGATACTTACTGCTGTTATCAGTAAGGTGACTGTGATCTTGTGGTTGTCATATCTTATGTGTAGTGATAAACCTCATCCTGGGTGTTCATACTGTCCTCCCTACAGTTGCAGTTAAATTACATGCAGTGAGTTTAATTGTCTTTTGAAATATATTCCAAAGATTCTGCTATGACTTGGTGCTAAAGAAAAGTTACCATGTATAGAAAATGGTTCAGAAATAGAGTGGTGGACAAATATATTTTAGCAACACAAATATTCATTGTGGGAGGAATATCTGTAATTGTCTTTTTTGGGCTAATGTCTAATTTATTTTGTTTATATTTTAATCACTGCTTCTGAATGAGATTATTGATAAAAATTTTTGTTTAAATCTTAAAAACTCTTTTAGGATAAATAAAATAAAATAAAAACTCTTAATTATTAGGAAACACTAAGTCATACTTCATCATCATTTTTTTTTCTTCTTACTGCTACATAAAATAATGGTGCTCCGTAAAATGTATGGCATCTTAAACTCAATGAATTATGGTATTGTCTTCTGGTATTTTGAGATGTTCATGCTTTTCAGTGTTTTGTCCATTTCTCCACCCTCCTCCCACCAGGATCAGTGTGGGCTCTTGTCTTGGCAAAGAAATGTGGGCTTTCCATCTGGGAATGAGAATAGCTCGATTTTCTATATTGAGGCCATTAAGCAAGTTGAGGACTATCTGGAATTCATGGAATGAAAAATAGGGGCATAATGGGAAACCTAATCACAATCCTTCCTATTTGCTGTTTTGGATTCACCCAGCCCATTTTTTGTAATTGTAACAGTGCTTATCACAATCTATTCTTGCTGATTTCTTCAACTCTTGTCAATCTTTTTCTGCAGTCAGTACTTAAAACTTCAAGGGATCAAATTTCACATTTTGGGGCATATTGAAGGCATTTTGAAATAGAGCTGCCAATTTTTCTTCTCTATTTTTTTAAAAGAGTCTCATGATTTTTCTCCTTATGTTGGCCCAGGGGTTTGCATTTCCCACATGATCTGCACAACCAGCAACAGCTCTCTGGGAAATGATTTTCCTACTCTGTGAAGCAGTGTGGTCAGCTTGTAATTATTAATATATTACCAGAAGCAGTGTGGTCATCTTGTAATTATTAATATATTACCCCCTCTCGCATTTAGTTCCATGTAATTCATAAACTCGGTTTTAACTTGCTGAATAATATCCAAAACTATTGGGAACACATTTCTGGTCTTAGCATTTGATTCTTAGTCCTCGAAGAAATCGACACATCAGTCCAGAAACTATTCACAGAATTTCCTAAGAGGCCAAAGAGAGTTTTCACTTTCATAAAAGTAAATTAGCATATAATAGACCTCATTATTGCTCTTTGGTGAATATTTTGTGATAGAACATATTTTGGTCTTCAGTGATTATATGTTGAGGGATGTTTGTTATCCCTAAACTTCAAAGTTGATCAGCACATAATACACAGGGTTGGGATGGGTAGGGAGGGAAGATAGAAAAGATGATGAAAAATTATCTGTTTTTGTCCATTCCCACTCTTGGATAGTCTCATCTATATGGGATTTTTTTATACTAAGATGTCCAGTTTGAGGGTCCTCCATATAATCTTGACATTACATATTAGTTTGAATCATAATAAACTTGTTTTTGTAGGTCATGGATGATCACAAATTGTGATTTCATGTGGTGCAACATAATACTTAGGAATAAAAATTAAATTCTAAAAAATGTGCCATAAAAAACCATTAAGTATCATTTTTTAAAAAACAAATACTGATGTTTTATTTGTCAATGGGAACCAGAAATTGAGACTATTTGTTTCACATGTTGGTATTTTATCAGATTTTATATTCATACCATAATAAGGTTTATACATACCTGTGTAAATAATATATATATATATAATATGTAAATAATTTGTTAGTAATTAGGTTAATACCTCTAAAGTAAAAAATTGTATTTATATGACCAAATAATTATGGCCAGAATTGAGTGTCTGTAATATTGGAAAAGTCACTTAACTCTCCAGCTTATTTTCCTTTTCAGTAGAATCATGATGATAAGACCCTTGTATCCTCACAGGACTGTTGAGAGTGGATGATGGGGACACCAAGGAAAATAAATCTAAGAACTATATTTTTAATGGATTATTACAATTTTGTTCTTTTTTACAGTTTATTTTAAAAAGTTAGATGAATTTGTGATTTTTTTCTTCTTTTGTTACCTAGAGAAAAAAGTCTGAAGCTAGAAGGAAGAAAACACAATCCCTTTACCACTGCTTGATGCTTCCACATAAGCCCCAGGCCACCTCAATGGAGATGAGGGTACTCTTTCCAAGAAAGAAGTCATTCCCTTCTGAAGGGCCATTTTCAGCCTCTATTTTTGTGTGCAGGAGGGAACTGCCAAGAAGAGCAATATATTTGAATAATGAGCCTGTCACAGGTGACGGGAGGGAACTGACTTCAAAGCAGAGAGGGGCAAACAAGGTGAAGGCAGAGATTATCACCAAGCTATGATGTGGATCACGAACTCCACCAGTTTTGTGGGAATTGGAGTTGGGAAAGCTTTCTCCCTCTGGCAAGAGATCTCAAATGTATACCAAGCTTGAACTGTCAAAAGCCTGTGCGGGATTCATGGGGCAAAATGCCTAGACCTTCCTGATACAACTGCGTGGGAAACTTGGTCTAGATTAAACAACCGGCTTGGAAAAGTCATTCTTCTAAGTAGAGAGCAGGAGAAGAAGAACTTCTATTAGGAGGTGAAATTCACTCAAACTGAGAAGTAGAGGGTACTTACTGTGGGGGTTTGCAGGAGGTACTGCCTCAGAGGTGAGGGACCTCAGAAAGATACCCCTTGGACCACTGTAATTACATCAGTAATTGCTGAGATTTATTGATTGCCGCATTTGGGCCAGATTTTGCCATCAGTAGTTTCAGTGTTTTTGGTTATTTATTCCTTACCACGACTCAATGATCATCATGATTTTTGGTGCTGTTAAGATTCCCCATTTGATAGATGAGTAAACTGAGTCTCAGAACAATATGGAAATTTCTTAAGACTACATGGCTAGCAAGAACAGTTTCAGCTCCAATCCTGGTCATTCTGATTCCAGAGCCCGGCCCCTGAACCTTGATGTCAGCCAGTTTCTCCTTCCTGCCTTTCCACGCCACTTCTCCCCACATCTTATAGTTGTAGCATATAGTCTTAAATTCTTCTTTCCTTTGTGTTTTCTCCCCATCCTGTGAACCCTAATGCCCAATGTATATTTGGATGCAGTTGTCACCAAGACAAGCAAGGGGCACTGGGATGAGTTTCCCATGATGGCTACCCCGACACATCTGCGGAGATTTGGGGGGACGGAGGCGTGTGCCTGGTGCACTGTGTTCCCTGTGACCCATGCTGTGACCAGAGGCACCGCGACGTTAGGCTTCCAGCTGCACAAAGTGGTGGGAGAAGATACAACCCATAGAAAGGTCTGAAGGGTAACTAGACCTCTGGGGAATGTTCCAGAAACAAGTGGTTCCCTCTCACACCAATTCCCGTAAAAGACAAGTAACTTCTCATGGCTTGAAAGTTTCCTAATGAAAAAACACTTCCAGAAAGACAAAATGGTAAAATACGAAAAATAACATCAGATCTGTATTGTAGATTTTCCTTCCTCGTTTTAGATTTCTTGGTAGCTTACTGACTAAACTGACATAGAGGGGCGCCTGGGTGGCTCAGTTGGTTAAGCGACTGCCTTCGGCTCAGGTCATGATCCCGGAGTCCTGGGATCGAGTCCCGCATTGGGCTCCCGGCTCAGTGGGGAGCCTGCTTCTCCCTCTGACCCTCTCCCCTCTCATGCTGTTTCTCTCTCTCTCTCTCTCTCTCAAATAAATAAATAAATAAAAATCTTAAAAAAAATAAAAAAATAAACTGACATAGAATGTATATTTAGTAATTAAAAACAATTTAAAGTACTCGGTAATTATCAGGCCCAACAATACTATAACAGGAAAAGTGAGTTTTGTTATTCAGTTGCACATCTTATAACTCATACTCCGTTCCTCCAGCAGCTTCGCAAGGGAATTTCATGGCTTCCTTCTGCATGCAAATCTTGTTCAGTATAACAAAAGCTACTCTCTCAAACTTGACAATTCACAAAAGGGCATTCCAAGACTGCCTTCCTGGGTGTGAGAGTGTTTCGGCTTGTTCTGAGAGAAGAATACATTTCTTGGCTGCGATAGTTGTTCCTAGGAACTGTCACTTTTCTTGGCTGTTAAAAGTATCTAACTGATTTGTGCCATCAAGTGTAAGTCATCCAAAGCCATAACAAAGATCACAGAACATGGCATGCTTGATTGGAGATATTATTCTCCCCTCTCTGGGGACAAGCCCATAACAGGTGCCTTGCTCCAGCGGCATTTTCAGCAGCCCCCTGATACCAGTAAGGTCGCAGGATTTCATTTTACTCTCCATATAATTTTCAGCTGGAAGGATTTTGATTCCTAAACTGCAGCGCCCTCTGGAATGTTACCATAGATTGTATTTTAGATTTCTTTTCTCTAATGATTCATTCAGGTCCTTTGTACCCTGTGTTGTGCTACTTTATTTATTATGTAACTTTTGGGTAATAGAAATACAATTTTATGGACACCGTGCCCTGTATCAATTCATGGTTATGTTACTCTCCTATTAACTTATTCTTCCTAATATCATACTCTTACTTGGTAGTGGAGAGATTACCTAGATTCAAATGCTAGCTGTTACTTAAATGAGTATTATCTAGTTAAACTTCCCCTGAGTTTCTCTCCAAAGCTAAATGCAGCTGTGTTGTTAAAAACTTCCTTCAAGCTATCACCGAAGGATTTTATAAAGCCAACATAGTTAATAAGCCAACTTGGATATTGTATATTGATGTAGGCACCATCCATTTTGTTCTTTCCAACAGAACAAAAAATATCAATTTTAACTATACATCCTGTGATTAGACTCAAATATTTGTTTAATATTAAAAAAATAGTCAGTGAGCAAATTCTATGCCACAGTCACCTGTCTGGGAGGCTCAGGATTCAACAGGAAACACAGGAGATGAAAATGCTGGACTTTTTGGCAGAGTTTTGTGACCTGGGAATTGGCTTTTCTGCAAGTAAAGGGACCATATTAGACATTTGTAATATGCCTTCTCTGACCATAGGCAAATATTAAGAAGTAATTTGACTAAAATTTTGGAGGGAAACTTAAAAATAACCTAATCAGACTCATAAAGATTATAGAAGATACCAAGGAATGACATTACTTATTTAATATTATCACAATATGACAGATCTATGGCCATCTATATTTGAGAATAAGTTTATCTCTTGTTAAAAATTAATTTTAATTATAGATGGATATTTATCCATTTCTAAAAGTTGCAGTAGAGGAATATAAGGGTTGCTGGGTAATATTTTGAAACGATATTCAGTAGTTTTGCATTCTCAGTAATTAAGTTTTGCCCACAAAGCCTCTACCATCATAATTAGATTATCGGTTGTAAGTTTCTCTAGGAAAATGCTGGCTACTTAAATCCTGTACCAAAGTTTGTGTCACAGCATGACATGAGTTTAGGTTTATCCATTTGCCATACTGCCTTCTGAATGTATTTAGTCAAGATAGCTGAATTATGTTAAGTGGTTCATGGGGTACCAAGAAATTGTATGTAGGTATAAGAACTGCTAGCTATGAGACTTAATGCATAGGTTGGTAGCGATATAATGAGGCAAAACCATCTCTTATGAGCAAGGATGCTCTTTCTGGTGGTTGTGTTTGGTGGGGTGGTGTGGTCTAGAACTTAAACCTGTTATTTTTCATGAGTGTCTAGCACAACTGTTATTTGGGTGTGTGCTCTTATGTCTGTTTTGCATCTTTTACTGTTAAATAAAATGATATCTGGGAGCATCTGGGTGGCTCAGTCAGTTGGGTGTCTGGCTCTTAGTTTTGGCTCAGGTCGTGATCTCAGGGTCATAAGTTTTGAGTCCCAAAATGGGCTCTGTGCTCAGTGGGGAGTCTGCTGGAGAGTCTCTCTTCCTCTCCTTTTGCCTCTCCCCCTACTCTCTCTCTCTCTTATTCTCTGCCTCTAAAAAAAAAAAAAAAAGAAAAGAAAAGAAAAAAATTCAAATCAAGGACCAATGGATACTATCAATGATCATGTACCTTGCAAATAACCACTCCCTGTAGTCTCCACCCACCTACATACAACCATTGTGTCTAATCTAGGAAAGTAAGACATTACAAAGCAAAGAGAAAATAGCAGATGGTATCTACAATAAGTAGACTATAGGATATGAGGATTAAAACTAATCAGGTCATAAAAAGTCTCCATAGACACCCATTACAAAGAATAAAACTTTAGCACATTCTCTGAACCAGAATTAAATGTCCTTAAATAAGAAATTGTAGGCATGATGAAAATTTTTATTCAGAAATGTTAAAAAAACTTAGAAAATAAATGAACAAAATTAAAACAAACAAACAAAAATCAGGAAGATATTAAATGAGAATTAAACAAACCAAGAAAATAATTGAAAACTTTTTTTTATAATTGAAGACAAAATTGAAGAAAAAGAAAAAAAGTCATTATTTTGGACTGAAATACAAAATCACCAAAGAAGAATTAGATTTGACCAAAAGCGTAATAAAGACATTGAACAAAATAATGAAGGAAACAAATTTTTTAATGATTTGAAATGGATCTGAAAAGAAATCATTTAGGAAACAGGATCAATTATACTTTTAGTGGAACTTTGGAGAAGAAAAAATAATGCTACAGAAAAATATTTAATACTGTAATCCAAAATTTATTTCTGGGGATGGAAGACCTGAATTTATTTTTGAATGTATTTTCCATGTACCTGGAAAAATTGACCTAGAGCTTTCAAAACCAAGACATATTCTGATAAAATGATATTAATAATAAATGAAAGTAAATGCTCAAGGCCTTAGGCAAAGAGACCAAGTTAGCTGCAAAGGAAAGAAAATCAAGTTGGCATTTGTCTTAAATGAAATCTACAAATCAAGAGAAACTTCAGCATTTTCAATAAAATAAGGAAAAGAAAGTATGAAGAAAGATTTTGCATCCATCCAAGCTATAATTCAAAATTCAAGGCTGCAGAAAAAATTTCAATAAACAAAAATTCAGGGAATATGGTGTTCATGAAAAATACCAAGGAGAGATCTGTTTAATCAAAAATTAAAGGGAAAAATTTCCAAAAGAACTGATGGAAGGAAGTAAATATATCTAATTGTAGAGCTCATACTAAAACAAATATGGATTCGTGTGTGGAAAACAATACATAACGATATAGAAATACTGCTGTGAGTAATGTAAAAAAATGTATGGGTACTATGAAATTATTATGAATAATGTAAAAATAGGAGAAAGTGATACAATTACTTTTTTGTCACATTATTAATATGTGGGAGTCAAATAAGTCACATAAAACTGAACGCCCAATAGGGGCGCCTGGGTGGCTCAGTCATTAAGCGGCTGCCTTCCGCTCAGGTCATGATCCCAGGATCCTGGGATTGAGCCCTGCCTCGGGCTTTCTGCTCTGCGGGAAGCCTGCTTCTCCCTCTCCCACTCCCCCTGCTTGTGTTCCCTCTCTCGCTATATCTCTCTCTGTCAAATAAATAAATAATATCTTAAAACTGAACCCCAATATTAAATGTCTAAGTGAGCAAAAGGAGATTGAACTATATTGTAACTATATTAGTAAATACATAAAATCCTCCAGAGCTAAATACAGGCATCCCTGAAGACTCAAAATGAAACAAATAACTAAGTAAATTAGTGTTTGAATGGAGAAAAAAAAATCACATTAATAAAATAAATTTTGATAAAGAACAATCAAATCAGTTATATAACTAAATGCCTATGGGCCTCACTCAAATATTTAAAAAGGGAAATTTCAAATTAGCTCCCAAAATGCTATGTACAAAAGACAAACCTAAAATGAAGAGATTCAGAAAGTTTCAAAGAAGGGGAAAGACAGAAGAAAACAAAAATGCAAATAACAAGAAAGCAGGGATTGTAATCCTCATGTGAAGAGAAAGTTCAGGATTCTAGCTGACAAGCATTAAATATGACAAGGATCAGAGGTGATTTGTGTTTGCTAGTTGACCTTACCCGATGTAAAAGTCAACTTTGTCTCTTCTTCACCGGAGGTAGCTTTGTAACTTGGAAAGATGGACCCCTACCTGCTCCCAGAGAGACTGGCAGTTAGGGGGTGCCATCTTCCCTGATGATTGCATTTCAAAGGGATGGCTCCCAGGTCTTTGAGAAAGACATTCCTGGCATACAGAAGATTTATATCTCAAAGGGGAAGAGACAGAATTTACGATTACAACTTTTCTAACATAAGTACTAAGAAAAGGGAGGTCAGTCCTAGAGTAAGGAAGAAATCTATGTTTAGTTGAGGGAAGAGAAGTTAGGCCTTCTTAGATCTTCTTCATTGCTCAGATCTAATCAAATTCATTAGGATAAAGAAGGTAAAACATGATCCAAGAAACCTTTGAATGTAGTATTCTTATTGTCCACTCTTGGTGTGGTATATTTTAAGCATGAAGACAATTGCAAAGTAATTTTGAATGTTTCTTAGTTTGTTATTGATAGTGTGTTGCGTTATGTTATGTTATGTTGTTATGTTATGTATGTTATGTTATGTTATATTATGGAAGCAGTGATTTTGACACAAATGTGTTTTCATTTTAAGACTGAGCAAGTGGTAACTAAAGGCAAAGTGTGTGTAGCTGGGGACATGTAATTGAGCTCTGGGGTGAGCAAGGCAGTTTTCAAGGATGTTATTGGCAAAAGTGGGGAAGTTCAGATAATGTATCAGTGTTAAGTTTTGTGTACTTGATGACTGGATTTTAGATGTCCTTGTTTTTAGCTACACCTTGAAATACTTATTTGTGAAATCACATGATGTCTGCAACATATTGTCAAATTTTCAGAATTGTGAATGACAGAGAGATAACACATAAATTTGGCAATGCTAATAATGCTTATAATTGGGTAAATCTCGGTAAATGCTATTCACCATACTATTCTTTCAACTCTTTTGTATGTTTGAAATTTTCCAAAAATCTAAGTAGAGGAGAATTAGTCCCACTCCAAAATAAGTTAGTTAGAAAGTGCATTATAGACAAAACTGCTGAAACAAGTATTTTTTTAAAGTAAAAGGACAAAAGGAGTTTATGCAGAGACTGTTGATCTAGGTTTGGTAAGACACAGAATTAACAAAAAATGAAATTATAGTCTTTGAGTTACAAACTAGGCTACTAAAATTCACCGAGGACACAGTGGTCTTAAAGAAAAAGGCATTTTCTCGCTGGAGAGACTATTTTGATTTTAGAAAACCTGGCTTTGTGTTTTGCTGCAGGACCTGACACAGAAATGCTCTGCCCAAAAGCTCAAGTGTCCTATTTTGGATTGCCCAGCTTTATTGGAGCAACAGTGCTAATGTAGCTATGTATTTATTTGTAAATTACATGCATAAACTTCTGTAGTGATCTGTCACATACATTGGAAATTTCACGCACAGATACAAAAGAAGATAAAAAGAGAAATAGACGTTCAACTGTGGGTCATTTCAAGTGCCCCCTGGGCAGTATGCCTCATGCTTTGGACACCAGGACCTCAAACGCTAGCTTTGGAAACACTATGCGATGATGAAGGACTTTGGTTTATAGCTCCAAGCGAGGAAAAGTTAAATGTCTGGCAAAAGGGTAGAGAACTGGAAAAAGCATCAGTAGATTTGATTACAGATGGAAGTTTCTGGAAAGTGATTTACATTCCTCAAGACAGAACTTTAATGGGGTGGGGTGAGGGAAGAAACGTCAGATGATTTTGGCACAACCCAAGAGTGTTTTTAAAGGTGTAGCCAACAGGCAATTGTGGACCTGTTCCCGAAGCTGCAAGTCCCACCTGCAGCAGAGAACAGAGGAACTATGACCAAGTGAACAGCATGGTGGCAATGGCTTAGTGGATCCAGGTGGTTGAGTGAAACTGAAGGCAGAAGCACAGCGCCCAGAGTCCAGGGGTTGTAGCCATGAGACTGATAAATGTGGACTGGCCTGACCAAGGAAGATGCGGACAAAGAGTGTAATGAGTTAATTGAATTTTAATTTTCAATTTAAAGAGTTTCAACCTGAAATAAGTTTGGAAAAAAATAATTTACTGAGTTTTCCTGAAACTGAATAGATCATTTTTCTGCTAGCAAGCAGAATGAAATTCGAAGTCAAAATTAAATTGTTATGAAAAAGTTACATTTTGGATGATTGAAATTGTGATGTGAAAATCCCCATCTGCTACCTAAAAGAATTAAATTTTTCTTTACTCCTACCACCAGAAATAATCACCAATTATTTCATGAGAACTTCTCTTCCACCTCTTGGAATACTAAAAACAAATGTCTTACATATATCCATCAAATAGGTAGTGTTCGATAAATATTTATTGAGTGCTTATTTGTTCAGCACCCTGTTCTAAGTTTTGGGGATGCTGTGGTAATAAAATAAGGTTCTAACAGATTTGCTAAGAAAATTTCAAGATCACTGCTTTAATTCAGGTAAATTGTTAAATATATTTTGGCAAATGGAGGGCAGCCCGTATTTATAATCATGTGACTTCTCAGTCCTAGGCAGTTTCTTGTCAACATTTGGACTCTATTGCTCTTCCTAAAGTGGAATAATAAGGCACATTTCTGTCACTTTCTCTTTCCATCTAAAAAAAAAGTCCTGGAGTGTTCATCTCCTGTTCCATCAGGGGACACTGATGATAGTTAGGTGGGGGTTGGGTACAGGCGTCCTAAGGTTTGTAAGCCAAGCCTTGGCTGACTCGGGCCAGTGATTTTTCTATTAAATACCAGGTTCAAGGACATCATTACTCTGGTTGTCCATGCACTTAGAATTGCCCTGGTTTGTTGGAGTTTTATTTTTATTTTAAACTTTAAAAATTCATTTTAAATGTACTGTTTTTAATTTACATTACGATTTTCCCAGTGGTTGAAATTACATTAAAAATCATGGAATAAAAAAAAGTTAGGTATAAAGAATTCTTAAGGTGTCTAGGTAGCAAACAAAATTTCAATAACAGGAGGCTATTTGAGAATTCTGTAATAAAGATTCTGACTTCTACAAGATGAATTTAAAGAATTAAATTAAGAGAAAGTATATCTAAGTAAAGATTACATTGACTATCCAAGGAAAATAACTCGCAATTTGCATCAATGGACTATCTTTGATATTTGACATAAAGCTTCTGTAAGACAACATAAGATGAAAAGGAGAAAAGGGCCCAATGCAAGTAAGATCATTCGTATTTTCTCATGGAGGAATTATGTTCTCTAGTGGAATATATCAAGTTCTAAATATCCGTCAGTGTCAGGCAGAAATTACCCCCTCTCTGTTGACAACCTTTTGGAGACCCATAAAATGACTTTAGAGTGATTTTAATATTTTGTAGATTCAAGTTCCTTTCAACTTTGTATATTTTGTTCTTTGCTGCTCCTGATGTATTTTATGGATTTTAAATGTGAATCATTAAGTACCTCCCTTGGCAAACAATTTCCTTTTGCTCACATTCCCTTGTTTTATCGTAGTTTTAATCTCTCAATTTACCGATTGATTTGTTCACATTTTTGTTAAGTTTTAGTTATAAAACACTCAAGGGAGTTTTCTGCTCTCTTGGGGGTAACCTCTCTCACTCTGGGTTACTTATCAGACATTTGCATTCTGTATTCCTTTTAAAATATATGTGCCTATATACATTTGGTATGCAGATGTATTGAGTATAAGGTTATATGGTTAATTACCACCATTTCTTTTTATCTTGATCATGCTTAATTTGAGCAGCTCATTCCAGACCAATTTGTTCTGAGATAATGTGAGTGAATTCCACTTAGAAGCTTTCACATCTTATCTTTATTTTGTGTCTCTTTTATTCATCCATTCAACTCTTCATTAAAGAGAATGGAATTGAGTGCTTACTGCGCTCTGTGTGTCTAGCGTGGTGCGTGATTCTGGAGAATCTGGAGACAAAAAGACAAGTTAAATAGATAGTATCTTAGTGTAAAAAAAAATGATGGAAATGAGATTGAGGGTGTGGTGGATGTTGGAAATTTTTAAACAAGAAAGTTGACCTTGTTGAGGATGTGACCTTGGAGTCCAGACTTCTTACCTCTGGGCAGCAACAGGAGGGGTGGAAATGGCTTTCACCAGTAGTGAGAGCCCTCAGCTGGGTGGGACTGTCCTGTCTGGGAAAATGGGCCTGGTTTTCTCTTGGGAGATCCCAATAATTGATCTGCCTAAGGGTCTGTCCCTTTAGCTGGCTGTGTATTCATGTGTGTAACTTGAGCTCACTTTCCTACCTTACTTGGCACAGAACTCTGGAAAATGAGCTTATTTGTAAGCTCCATTCCTGAAAGATTATAAGTTAAGAATTCTCCCCTGTGGTGCTTTTTTTGTTCCTTAGTAATATTTTTAAATTTAATTAATTAATTAATTAATTTTTTACATTTGAGTCTTTCATCCACCCAGATTCAGTTCTGTATAATGAAACAAATCTCACACTACATAGTTTTCTTTACTATATTAAGATGAAGGAAAAAAAATCTCTGCATAGGAAAGAAAATCTTCAAAATCTAAAAATAAATGACCAAATAAGGATAAATATTGCAATGTTATTAGAGATAAATGGCTTTTTAAGACCATGTAGATGATCCCTACAGATTAATACAAAAAGAATACAAAGGAAACCAATTAACATTAGAAAAGTGGGCCTCTAAGAACAGACCATCTGCAAAGAGAGAAATGTTTATTTCATTTAAATATCTGAAAAGATGCTATAACTCACATGGTAGAAGAGAAATGTCAATTGAAACTACAATGAGATAGCATCTGATTTTTAGCTATGGGACTTGCTGCAATGAAAAGCCCTGATAATACTTGTTGGTGAGGGTTTGGAGTAACTGGTACTCTCACATATTTGTTAGGATTCTAAATTGATGTGTCATTGGTGGCTGGCAGAGTCTGAGGTGTCACGCATCATCCTTGCCTTGAGGTGATCAGTCCCATGAGTAATCCCACCGAGTGCTGGTGTGACCTATAACTTCCTTCTAAGCCAAAGAATACACAGCCAAGGGGACAGGGTATACAGGGTTTCATGTACGCGATTACATTGTCTAAGATGTAGTGGCCATCTTGTGGAAAGCCAGATTGGCTGGCTGGTTTTGATGATACAAATGGCGATGTGAGGGGCCCCATGATGAAAAGAACTGGGATTGACCTCTAGGAGCTGAGCATGGCCTTCAGCCAGCAGTCTGCAAGAAAGTGAGGCCCTCTATCCTAAAGTGCAAGAAAATGAATTCTGCCAATAACTTGAGTGATCTTGGAAGGGGAGTTTTCCACATTTGAGCATTCAGATGAGATCCTAGCCCAGCTGACACCTTGATTGCAGTCTGACAGATAGCTCAGCTAAGCTGTGCCTGGACTGCAGTCCTATGGAAACTGTGAGAAAATAAATACACACTGATTTAAGCTCATTAGTTTGCATTTGGTATTTGGATATGTAGCAATAGATAAATAATACAGCATCTATGCACAAAAATTTGGTGATACTTATAAATATAATATTAAACAATTTGATCAGTAATTCCTATCCAAGGAATTTATTTTAGTTTTACTATAGATATGTACAAAAATAACCCATTGTAGTAAGTTTCTGTAATAGCAGCTGAATGGAAAAAACTCTACACGTTTATTAATAAATATCTAATCAAGTAGTGATAGATTATGGTATAGTCACTAAAGAACATTAGAAACAATGAAGATAGTATGCATATTAAATATATCTCCAAAATGATTCTTCAGGGGAAAATAGGATGCAGAGTATTATGTGTAACTATGCTACTATTATAAAAGGGCCAAAGAACGCACAGAGCTAAACTTGTATAGGCATAGACTATCTTTGGAAAAATACGTGGAACTGGTAACATTGGTCACCTCTTCGAAATGGCATGTGGGACTGGAGGAAGGGTTTGAGAAACTATGTTAGCGTCCACTTTATTTTGTATGTTTTGGATTTTTAATTATGTGTCTGTTTTTCATATTTAAATATGTTGCTTTTAAATGATATGACCTAGAAACAGATTTTAAAAATAATGACGTTATCTCACTAAACTTCCAGAAACTATAGTGAACTAATCATTTCCAGAATGTATGATTACCAGGGTAGTCAACTCTTTGATGGTTAGTGCATTTGTGAAACAGTCTTGATGCTCTTTCCTTCACTTTTTATGTACTTGCTGCATTATTCATTTACTCAACAAATAAATATTTGAGTGCTTGCAAGATGTTCTGCTACTTACCACAGCTTTAGGTTCTATGAAGAATTTATATATGAATAAGATAATGTCCCTAGTCTCAGTACTTTATAATCTAGCAAAGGAAGTGCAAGAAGGAAAAACTAACTGACAAGGCACTATGTGGTCAGAACCCTAAATGAAGCCCATGGGGTTTGTGGGTTCTTAGAGGAAGTTCTGTCTCCTTTCTGGTATGTTCAGGATAAAGAAGAGTGCATTTAATTTGATGCTAAACTTTAGATAAAATATCATAATTTTAAGTGCATTTAGAAAGGCATTTCAAATATATGGAATGGGTGCTTCAAGCCATGATCTGTGGAAAACTGTTGGATGTTTACATCTGCTCTCTGGCTAGAGTTCTTGAAGGCATGCAGTGGGAAGTACGGGTAAGGGCAAATAAGAGATTTTTAGGAATGGCTTGTGGAATTCCTTGAAAATAGGAAACTTTATTTAATAAGACATGATAGGCAATACGTGATTTCTGAGCAGAGTAATAGAACAGTCAGAACTGTGAATCAGGAATATTACTCTAAAAGTGATATAGAGATGTAGAGTAAGATCAAGTTTGGTTGCCTTGAATTTGGGGTTTTGTTGTTGTGCAGGAGTTGCAATGGGAGCTATCATATGGAAACACGAAGGTGGAACTCAGTAGAAAGTTAGTTGACTCCAAGCTGAAGATTTTCAAATAGATATGATCACTGGAAACATGAACAAAAAAGGAGTGATGCCAAGGAATTACACTTGTGAAAACTCTCATTTGAGGAACAAAATGAGTCATAGAGTCATATTTCTCTGGGAAAAAAACATAAGGAAGGAGCTGAGATTTTACAGCATTACAGGGAGTTGCAAGATTCACACACATTCACACATCATAATGAATTAACATTTTATAGTCTGGGGTTAAATTTAATTCAAAATTAAATACGTATGTGGACACACACACACACACACACGAAATAACACTACTTATCTTTAACGAGAGTCATAATCATTAGGTTAATTACTAAGATTTTGTCTAACTTTTTAAATGGTCAGTTTCCTACGAAACACTGGGAAAATATCAAGTATTTACCTCAAATTATTATTTTGGCACAAGGTTTCCAATGTATAAATAGATTTCTCTATGGGGTGTGTGGAAAGCAAAAATTGTTTTAAAATTCAAAGTCTGAAGAGACATAGTGGTCTCACCGAAACTTCCTCACACAGTTGATTTTTTATTTTTCTATATCTTCACTCGAAATACAAATATAACATAAATTACTGGAATACCTTAATCACTTCTATAATGAGAAAACTGAAATAGGGAATATCAATTGTTAATAGTTTGAGAGCTGCTTCTAATAGTGGAGACAAAAAAGGGAAGACTTAAAAAAAAATACCCCTCAGCCATCTGGGTTAGCATTCAAAATAGATTAAAGTTGAACTTTCAATGAATTTGGTACATTCATTTGCATGTCAAGTTTCCCAGCATGAAGTGACTTCTTTGTTAACAAAAGATAAGCTGTACTTCAACCTCTGTTACTATTATCAACGTGTCCCGTCATAGAGGCAATGCTCTCCTTTCAAGGCAAAAATGCCACTCTACTCCGGTTTCCCTTCAGAGACTCTTTCTGGTCCAGTCAGCTCTGCACACATTATAAATTCCTACTATGTGGAAGGCAAGTCAGCATTTCTTTAGTGAAGGGGAATATAGACAGCATCTATCAGCACCAAGCACTCTGATGGATGTTAACAATACAATGTCGGAAATGAAGACATGACTTCTGCTCGTGTACTTTGGGAGATAAATATTTTTCAGGTAACTTCTACCGAATTAAAGGTGATGAGAATTAAAAGATGAGCACCGGGTGTTAACACACAACTGATAATTTATTGAGCCCTACAGCTGAAAATAATGATGGACTATAAGCTGGCTAATTGAATTTAAATTAAAAAAAGCATTTTAATTTAAATATAAAATAATAAAATAAAATAGAATAAAATAAAATAAAAGATGACTTGACTCAGTCAAAAATGTCAGGAAGGAATTGAGGAATATAAGTATGACAGATCCCTGCCTGCAACAGCAACATCCGTTGTTGGGACGACTTCTAAAAGAAGAGTTGTTTATATAAGTGTTGGTGCCACTTTAGAGAGACAGAAAATATGAGAGAGAATTGAGGTGGGGAGTGTTGTATGGAAAAATTATCTCAGTAGCTTCCCAAGTGTACTATTAAGCAAGCTATTCTAGAAATGTTCACAAACTAGATTAAGATGTTAACATTATGTGCTTTACTTAATTCATTTTTAACACACAAAGCAAAGCAAGAAGGAAGACGCGGGGTGAGTTAGCAACCTTAGAATAGGGTGCAAAAAGGTGGAAAGACCGTGCTACCTGCATCCTATGTTATGCGATGCTCATCGGTTCTATCTCCTTCAGATGCACCAGTTTCCGCCACTGACAGTGGGATTATAAGGGGGAGAACTGAGGTTGAAGAAGGTGGTTTAGCAGTCAAATTGCACCTGGAGCCAACCCATGCTGTATTGGTCAAGTATGTTTACCAACTGTCACTTTCCAGCGAACCTGTGAGTAGCTCTTAGTATCATCTGAGTTTCTTGGCAGAACATGGGGCCAGAATAGGATGATAACAGGTGTCACCAAATGATGGCTGATTTGGGGATGACATAGCTGTTTCTCTGGAAGTGGCACGACCCAGAATTGATAATTTGATCTTTCCAATTGGTCTGTTTATAAGTAACACTCTTGGGATGCCTGGGTGTCTTAGTGGGTTAAGCATCTGCCTTCAGCTCAGGTCATGATCCCAGGGTCCTGGAATGGAGTCCTGCACGGGCTCCTTACTCAGCAAGGAGTTTGTTTCCCCCTCTGCCTGCCTGCTGCTCCCCCTGCTTGTGCACGTGCTCTCTTTCTCTTGCAAATAAATAAATAAAATCTTTAAAAAAATAAGTAACACTCTTATTTACCTCATCTTTTTTTTAAAATTATATATCCCATTTATCCTATACTTCTTTAACATGTCTTACAGATTGCTAACTTACTAGGCAAACTTAATGTATTTATAGATTCGGCCAATGTCTTATGAGATGTTTCTTGCTTACTCATCATCTCTAACTAATACCTTATGAGTTTGCTTAACATCTCAAAGGCTACTCATTTACTCATTCTCTATAAGACTTCTGCTGAGTCTTATCTACCCTACTTGTATTTCTTTTTTAATTTTCTCAAGTAATAGAACAAAAATACATGATAGTGGGTAAGAATATTAGGTTGATTTTTGAGACATCTATATGAAAATTGGGGGTAGGAAGGTTGATATATGAGTGGGTTAAGATGGAGCTATAAATATGGAGCTGTATTTGGAGGGGTTGGAAATTGGATTCATGAGGATTAATATGAAGTGCCAAGAAAAGAATGCAGAGAGAGGTAAAATAGTCTATGATAAATTCCTGAGATGAAAGCCAAGTTTCATTGTTAAATGAAAAAGAGAAATCATGACCACAGTTTCAAAAGGAAAATAAAGACACTAGTTCTATAAACACTAACAAAAGAAACAGAGAAGGTAGTCAACTTTAACACAAAGAAAGTGGACACTTTTGGAAAAACAGTGTATTATGATGAGTTTTAAACAGTGTCCATTGGATTCATTATGATCATATTTATGTTTATACTTAGAGCTACTTTAGTAAAACGGTGAGTGAGAAGAGGCATAATTAATACATTTGATAAATAAATGGATGATGACAAAGTGGAGACAGCAACTAATATAGACAACTATTGAAAAGCAAGTTGGAAATAGAAGTACCTACAGAAGTGTGTGGGATTCATGGAGATATTTTTTAACATGAGACGTGAGTGACTAGGGCAGATTTAAATGGTGTGAAGTCAGAATATGGGAAAACAGAGTTTCTGCGTAAGTCAGGATATGAAATCAGCATAACCATAGGCAGAGTTGGCTTTTGGTGGTAATGGATGGAATCTCATTCCATTGTCATAGGGAGTCAGAAGGAAATGATGAGGCTGATGTATTTCAAATGTTTTATATTCGGTGATGGAAGGTTGAGGAGATTACAGTCTATTTTTTTATGTTTTCTTTGAAGTAGACTGCCAAGAATTTTCTTTACTTGCTTATAAGTTCTGTTATTTGTGGTGAGGGTCCTCCTCAGGTTAGAATTTAGGTATTACTACACATTCTGTGGTTGTGTAATTTTTTTCCATATTGTACAAAACTGATTAGGTGCAAGCATTGACTAGATTACTAGCTTTTCTAGAATGGGAATATAGCCAGAAAACATTCATGAAGGCAGATGAATGTAATTTCAGTTATCCTGAACAGAGTGACTGAACTGATAGCTTTGGAATCTGAGTTAGAGGCTGGAAAAAGAATAAGATTGATAGATTTGGAAAAATTCAGTTGATGACTTAGATGGTGGTCATAAAAATTTCAGATCCATAGTAGTTTCAGATGATGACAACTTCTAGGAAGTAACTATAATGTAGGCGCTGATTAAGAGATAGGCTATTCAGAAGTCAGCATACTGGTAGGTCATCCAGGTGGACATAGAATTCATGTGGGGTATGGCCATGCTCTATGGTGGGAATTGATTTTTGAAAGTGAAAACAACCTTGAATTCTTGGTAATGACTTATTAGGTCATGAGGTTTTCTCCTTCTTAAACATCACTCTTTTTGATATACTAATATTGTGTTGTGTTTCTCAATTTATTTCATAAAAGATATTGGTTGATAATTGGTCTATAATTTATTCATTTTTTAATTTTTTGGAATGTCTAATATTAGATGTATTTTGGCTTCCTTAAAATGAATTGGGAAGGTTTCCTTTTTTTTTTTCTAACAAGTTTGTGTAAATTTGTCTTATTTCTTCCTTAAACGATTGACAGAACTCAATTAAAATTCTATGTACCTAGAGTTTCATTTATAGGAGGATTCTTTTAAAAACAAGTATAATTGGTATTTTTTTTAAAGATTTTTATTTATTTATTTGGCAGAGACAGGGAGAGACACAGCAAGAGAGGGAACACAAGCAGGGGGAGTGGGAGAGGGAGAAGCAGGCTCCTGGCTGAGCAGGGAGCCCGATGCGGGGCTCGATCCCAGGACCCCGGGATCATGACCTGAGCCGAAGGCAGACGCTTAACGACTGAGCCACCCAGGCGCCCTATAATTGGTATTTTTTTAATGTAAGGCTATTTTGATTTCCTCTTCCATCTTCTGCTTTGGCAAGCTGTGTTTTTAAATATGTTTGTGCATTTCATCCAGCTTCTCCAATTTGTTATCATAAAGTTGTTTATTATTATCCTTTCCATGTTTAAATGATCTATAGTGATATCTACCACCACTTTCATTTCTAATATTTATAATTTGTTATCTCTTTATTTCTTTTTTTAATTAGTCTAACTAGGTCTTTTTAAAATATATTTTGTTGTTTTTTTCCAAGGAATCTGTTTTGTCTTTTTAATTTTCTCTATTTTTTGTTCTGTATTTTATTGATCTCATTATTTCCTTTTTTTCTACTTAATTTGGATTCATCTTGCTCTCTTTTTGTATCTTCTTAAGATAGCATATTAGGTCACTTATTTTAGCCTTTCAATTCTAATGTAAGTATTTAAAGTGATCAGTTTCCTAATAATCAAGGTTTTAGCTAAATTTAACAAGTTTCTATATATTGTATGTGAACTTCCTTTCAATTTGTAGCATATTCTCATCTTTGTTAGATGTCCACAGAACATTATTTAGAAGTGTGTTTTTGAATTTTCAAATATTTGAGGTTTTTAAAAAATATCTTTGATGTTTTTGTTCAGAGAACATACTATTTCAGTCATGTTATTTTTTTTTTAATTCTTATTTTATGGCACGTTGTGCGGTTTGTCTTTGTGAACAAATCATGCAAATACGAAAAGAAAGTGTATTTTACTTTTGGGAGGTGCAGGGTTCCATAAATGTTTCTTCTACATTCCTTTTTGCAGCTTTCAGTAAGAATAGGTTATCAACAGTGACAACTCCAGATAATAGTTTTTTGCTGTTGTTGTTAAAGTGGATATTGAGATTTTATTCAGAACGTGTGGAAGAAGTATCAGAGAATATATTTGGTGCATGTCTATTTAAATTTTAACACTGAAACCAATTATTTACTTTAACACTCTTTTAATATATATAATTTATGCTTTTTTATTAGAAAAACAGTGTAATTAAGACTTCTATTAAAGTCCTGAAAATACTAATTAAAGATATGAGGGTCAAATGAAAAATATCCAGTTAATTCCCTTGGTTGCTCTTGTCCTATGTCTGCCTTTTCTGTAACTACAACATTCATCAGGGAGAACACAGAAATAAAGCAAAAGGAGCAAATAGTGAACCACGTCTGCCTTCTTTCTTGAGTTTAAGATATTCGTGACATGTTTGAAGAGTTGTTTTCTTTATTTTACCTTCAAATTTCAATTTTTACAAAGTATATTTTTATTTCCTGTCAGCATGAAGTTGTGTGTATACTGAAGCTTTTGGGAATTTTTTTTTCCCTGTTTAAGGGTAAAAATAAGGTGCCCATTTTATATTTACATTGGACCAAATAATGTAATTCAAAGCATACACTGAATTTAGATGATGAAAGTAATTTAGTCACTCTAATGTCTGTAAAATAGAAGTTTCCACTCTGAGTAAAGCTCTGTATGTATTACAGAGGAAAAAGATTATCAGACGCCATAAATTAAAACCACATTCTGGCAGAACATTCTATTCTTTGAATAGCATCACGATTTTTTTCTGAAATGGTTTTTAGTGTTGTCATTGAATTTGCATGTCTCTACTACTGGAATTGACTCCTTATGATTTAGAGGAACAAAAGCTTGCTATGGATAAATTCATTGTTTACTTAATGTTTCATCTGCATCTTAGCTTATCATAACATTCTATAAAGTGTATTTTCCCCTAAATGTTATAAATGGTTTAAAAAAAAAGGTAGCTAGTACATGCATCTCACATACAGAGAAGGTACAGTTTGAATTTCACTGAGAAACATTCTATGCATAGTGATGAATAGAAGATTATTAGAATTCCTTGGAAATTTCAGCTTTAACTTAATACAATCAGAAATTTCTAGTTAAGAATGCCCCCCCACAAATTATTTATGTTTATTTTAGGTCATAGCCAATAAAAAATACATTTGCTAGGCCAGTAACTATTTTAGCAGGATTTTTAAGTCCTAAGAAAGAGACAAATTCAAGCTCACCAATAAAATATAGAGTTAAAATCTGAATAATAACACACTGTACCCAGTTGAAAAATTAGAGTGTAAGATTATGTATATTTGTATGTAATGCAGGGTGAAATAAGAATGAAATAAGTAGTAGAATACAAGCCAGAGCATATCTCACCTGTTATTTTCTAGAGTTCTGTTTTACCACTGAGTAGCCACAGTCTTGGTTACCACTGTCCAAGCAAGACCTGGTAACTACCTTCCCCTCTTTAGTTTACAATTCATCAGCAGCAATCCTTGGGTTTAGCTTTTCCTTCCAAGTTAACTCATTTCATTCAAGTGTCTGCTTAAAATTATTTAGCAGGATGGACATCTCTGATAATTCTCTCTAAACCCATCTCTTTACTCTGCTTTATATTTTATACTAGCAGAGAAAGCACCTTGCACATGACGTATGGATTTGCTTATTCAGTCATCATTGTCTTTCCGCACTGGACAGTAAGCACTAAGAGAGTCATGTTTTTGGTTCTGGTCCACCCCAACCCCTTAATGATGCTGGTCATAAATATTGGTTGAATGAATGAATTCATCTGTGGTTGAAGGAAGGATACAATTCTCCTGTCATTCAGATAGTAAGCTTCATTCTACTGGAGAACCATGTATATTTCAACTTTGCTAAATTAATATCATATTTTCTACTTCCTTGAGGCATTCCCCACATTGTTCCCAGCGGGTGTCTTCATGCAGCTCTGTCCATGAGCTGCCACAGGCTCTTCCTTCTGTGGCTCCATTGTAACCAGAATCATCTTTTCATTTCCTTGATAATGTTCTCCTGCTTCAAAACCATTTCTACTGTGTGTCCATTGAGGTTTCACTGGGTCATTCAGGAAAATCTCTCCAGTCAGCTCAGACTCCCCTTCTTCTTCTTCTTCTTCTTCTTTTTTTAATTATCAAATTTCTTTCTTTTTTTTTTTTTACAATTTTTTATTATGTTCAGTTAGCTCCTGTATAGTACATAATTAATTTTTAATGTAGTGTTCAATGATTTGTTAGTTAACTATCACAACCAGCACTCATCACAGCACGTGCCCTACACAGACTCCCCTTCTAAACCCACCCAACACTTCTGCAAGCTTTTTAAATAGGCCTCGTGGCCTCACCCTGTTTTGTTTTGGAATTCCCTGCCGGTGTCTCCTCTGGTTTATAGCTTATTCTGCTCTGTCAGATTTCTAGTTTGCTTTGAGCTTCTGTAAGTATGACGTCTCTGCTGAAGTAAAAAATATAATTTATGCCTTTGGTGTAGAACTCCAGAGTTGCAAAGTACTGGTATGTATATTTTTCTATATAGTTAAAAATAATCCATTTTATCAACTGGAAAATGACTCGTTATTCCTAATGACAATTCCCCTAATGATAATTGCGGTTATGTTTTGGGAAAAGGCACCTATTCTCTGATCCTAAGAGAAAATGATTTCCTTCCTTCCTGTGACTTCAGGAAAAACCTTTTCTTAAAGATCGATCATTGGTCCATTTTAAATTCCCTAAAACGTCCCAAAGATTATCGTCCCAAATACCCCACGCAGGTATCCCCGAGTATGGTTCCTAAATCTTCCGAGATAGTCAATCATATTCGATCCCTACTATAATTTAACCTCCACTGCTTAGGTCCTGTCATATATGACAACATCTTTAATAATTAGAAACAATAATGAAATAACAACAGCTAAACATATACTGTATACTCAATAAATTGTAGGCTTTGTGTGTTTGGCACTTCATCAGTGTTATCCTATTTGGTTTCACTAACATCTGTGGGCAATAATAACTTTGCTGATGAGATAACTAGGGATGAAGGAATTAAGTAATTTCAAAGAGCAGGCAGTCCTTAAGTGGTTAATTGAGTCTAATTGCTCTTCTCCACTCTGCTAATGAAACC
Source organism: Callorhinus ursinus (assembly GCF_003265705.2). NCBI lineage: Eukaryota > Metazoa > Chordata > Mammalia > Carnivora > Otariidae > Callorhinus > Callorhinus ursinus. Next base: position 83,491,507 of record NW_027397065.1, on the reverse strand, counting down.
TTCCCTGCCCTGATCCTGAAGTTCCTTCAATCAACACAAATCTGAATGCCTCGTCCTGGCACAGCTCACATTCTAATGAGTTGCCCCAACAATCAGAAGAGATGATGTATGTAGACCGTGTGCGGACGAGAACTAGTACTGGCTTTGGCATTCAAGTCCGCTTCTCCATTGGAAAAAAAAAAAAGGTGTCAGAACACCTGCTCTTTTTGAGGGATTTAGGGAGAGCAAAGCAAGTCCAACCGCCTTTCTTGTATGTGTTGGTTCCACTCATCTACCCTCGTTCCAAATAGATGTATTCTGTCATCTAGATTGAAATGGAAAGTTGTGAAAAGCTCCAGGTAAATTGAAAGAACATGAAAAACTTCAAACTGAGCTGGCAAGAAAAGGGAAAGCATTTATTCTGAATATTTGCCACCCGGGAGCAGATTTCCACTAAAATCTTACTTCTCTTTTTTGTCTTGGCAAAACACCAGTTGCATCACAGCAGGAAAGCTTAGTTAAACCAGTGCTTTCAATAATATACGGGGGACATTTATCAATAAATAGATGCACTTGTTTTCTTCAGATACTGTAAGTTTGGGCAGTAGGTGCTAAAATGGCATCATTTACAAACAGAATCATTAATGAGGCATTTATAATAGCACACAGTCATGATAATGTCTGTCTTAAGTTGAGTGTGTTTGACTTACAATTATTTAGAACCACATAAAAACAACCCATTAGAGAAGGAATACACTTGGGTCTTACATAACAGTGCCTGGAGGAAAGTCTTGCCAAGGCGGACATTCTCCAATATTTAACCCTAGACAGCACAGACTCTTTCGGTTTGTGTTACTATCCAGAGATAAATCTTGAAAAGAACATGGTTGTAAAGAAGACAGAGCACAAGTGTTTAGGTAACCAAGATGACTCTAGCAGCCACTCACTGTTAATAAAATTTCACCCAAATTTGACCCAGAGAGACCTTCACAACTCAATCTGCATTATTTGGTGTATGTTGGGTAGAAAAGCTCATTGTAGTAAAGTCTCTGCAGAGATTCATCAGAAGTACCTCCTCGTCACAGTGAAATCATGAGAAGAAAGTGAAGACATGCTATGTAAGGAGAAAAAATAACATGTAGTTACAGAAAGCCATATGAGAGATGAGAGAAGGTCAATGCTAGGGAGAAAGGAAAGCGTCCAGAGTCTGTAGGTATCATGGGGACAGGAGTAGAATCATATACTGTTTTAGTTTGGAGCACTGTGAGTATTAGAAACATTATGTAGCTTTGCATAACAGTGAGACATGGCCACAGACAATGCACTGAGCTCTGATGGAATGGATTTGGACTTGACCCACACATTCAAAGCACGGGACTCAAAATTCTTTCAAGCATTTCTACAGAGCTTTAAATCAGCTTCAGTACTATCAGCACAATGAAAACACTGGAGGACCAGTACCATTAAAAAATAATTACAGTGCTTTCATTCCAAGAAATACTATGTAACTATTGATAATGATGTGGTAGAACCCATTTAGTTAATAATGACAGTATGTGGAAGATGAGTGTAAATTATTATGGTATGGAAGAACTTAGAGACCAGACCAGAGAGAATGGGAAGTGTGTTTTGTTTTGTTTCATTTTTGTACCATGTGTCCACATATGACATGAAAAAAGATATGCCCCAAAGGAAGAGCAGTACTGATCTCTTATGGGAGGATCACACATTCTTTTTACTTTATTTTACTTTTAATATGTATTTTCTAATGTTTTCACTATGAGCATTCATTAGAGCAGAAGAAGGTGAAACACAAACAACAGTGAAGAGAACCAGTTCTCCTGCACTTTTTATCTCTGATGTAGTGTTTTCCAAGAGAGAGAAGCCATGGTCACTCTCTAATGGCAAAATGGCATTAGTGTCATCAGCCAAAGCATTGCATGGAAGTAGTCGCCTTTTCCCCAGGTTTTCTTCTTAATTATCCTCCTCAGGCCTGGTGCTCCTCATATACCCCTGTGCCCTTCCTGCCTTCACATGCAATCACATAAACCAGTCTGTGATGCTGAGGAATATCCAGTAGCCACCAAACAAGACACACTCTGAGGAAAGCAACAAGTAGCAACCACTTTCCTATCTTTGCCTCTGGAGCGCCACCATCCGGGAGGAATGATGGTGCAGGGTAGCGACCTATTTATGGCTTCGGAGTCAAGTGTTTTCAATGATAATCAAGATCATGGAATATTTTAAGAACTTACTGCCTATAGAATTACTTGATTTCTCTTGTGAGAAGGTAAGTGAAATTAGGAACCAAGATAAAGTGGAATACAAGTCCAATGGCCCATGGGGTACGAACTACTGTAGATACAAGGATAATGCATTTGGTTTTCTTCTTTGTTTTAATTAAATTATTCTAGTCTTTATCCTCTATGGACCCAACGTTTTTTCCAAGTGAGGACAAAATCCCGTTTAGAAGAAAACACTTGTTTTATTGGACAAGAAATTAATCTTTTACTTTTTCTTAGAGACATTGTGTGATATTTTCTTCTGAAAAATACTACGGCCTTGTTTTGTTTTGTTTTGTTTTGTTTTAAGACACATGGAAGCTTTTTAATTGATATAGTAGGAATCCATTTCTGAGAAGACAAATGATGTCATTTTTCCCCCTAAATCTATGCTTATATAAATCTTTGCTTTCATTGATTCATACTCATGGAGGAGTTTCTAAGAATAAAATTTCCTCAACTCAGTAGTGGTGGCATTTAAGTATCTTGAGGATCCTACTTGAGATTTTAATAAAGGCTGTGGAAGAAGTTTCCAAATTGTGGAGGAAATGACAGACCATGATCTATAGTAATTGAGTGGTCGGCTGGCTCTTCCTACCTATCCCACTATTAAATTAAATATGGGCTGACGGATGACACCTTTTACATTAAAGTGTTACATGCTTCCTCCTTTCTCTTCCTTATGAGATACATGTATTCTTAGTTCAGTTTTTACTTTCAAAAGTATTTCATTAATATAGGAGCTAATTAAAGCATGCAAATAATACAGACTAGTGGATAATCCCCCCAACATAATAGTGGCCACCATTTAATAAGTTTGATTTAAGTCTCTGGCATATTTCATTTAATCATTATCCCCACTTATGGATGAATGAAGGGAGATCTGATAAAATTACCTCATTTGCAATTTTGCACAGCTAGTTTATGGAATAACTAAAACTACAGTTCAGATCCATCTGAGCCAATTTATTTCATCCCTCCCCTACATGAGCTGTTTAAATTCTATACCAAATTCAAATTTTGATCTGCATATATACTTGGAATATCAAACATTTCAAAGATAGCAATGAACTCTGAGTTAAACATAGAAAGAAAGACATTGGGATTTGAGATCATTAATGGAAATTCAGAGATGCTTTCCCACAATCTAATTATATATCTATCATCCCCTTTTTTATGCCCTATATGGACTGTTCTTTGTTCTCCATATGATAATGAACAGCAACTCTCATAACCCTCAACAGAAGAAAAATTCCACACACGTATGTGTCTCTACATACACAAACACCCAGACATTATTTCTGTAAAACTTGGTGGCCCGGATACTTACTGATGCCTAGCAAACCAGCAAGAGTTAAGATAGATGGTTGACTCTAGTGGTTTCTTCTTAAACACAAATAATTATTAATTTTGCTTAAGAATCTTCCATTTGGCCAGGGCTCAGAAGGGATGGCTTATCTCTGCTCTGCACAACATTGGCTGGGGTGGCCCTACTGGGGATGAGGGAGTCATTTTCTGGATGGCGGGTGGTTGGGTGTTGAAGTGGGACAGCTTGGTCAACCGTGGCTGGAAGCTGGGGTCTAGCACCTTTCCACATGGGCCTCTCCTTGTGAGCATCTCCCTGTGTGCTTGGGCTTCTTCACAGCCTGGTGACTTGGTTACAAGTGTGTACATCTCAGGAAAGCCAAGCAGAAGCTCTGCCAACCTTTAGACCCATCTGCAGAAGTCACATAGTGTCCTATCTGTTGCAGTCACACTGTAGCGATAAGATGCCACCTTGGTGGCAGGAAGCATGAGCAAGTAAAACGAAATAAGTGCTTCTGCCACCCATTTGGATTGAGCTTTAAATAAGGAAATAAAAGCGACACTTGCCACAAACAATCTGAGACTGGCTTTATGTTCAACCTGAGCACTCGGTTACAAAATCAAGTTCTCCCTGGGTGCGCATCTAGAAGTGTATATGTTTTAAAAGCATCTAGTTGGAAGTTACAAACTTTTATGTTCCCAACAGTACATATTGTTACTTCTTTAAGGAATATGCCTGGTGGACTGTAAGAATTTTATTTCTGCAAATGTTACTTAAAATTAAAATTTTTCTTTTCAGGACAGCCCTGAACTGATTTCACACTGATTTCATTATGCTCCGCGCAGCACCTGACACACTGCCTTGCACACCTGGGTGCTTAATAATGTGATTCAGTGATGAATTCCTATTATAAACCTTCATGGGATTCAAAAGTATTTCACTGTATGATTTGGGTTACAGTACTTGCCTAAAGTCTTTTTTTTCCCTTTTGTTCATTTAATATATATTTATCGAGGATTTCTAAGGTCATAGTTTTTAATTATTGGCTTTGGGAGTAAAATAGAGGGACTATAATAAATACCTGATTTTTTTGAAATTATATAAGGTCCAGGGCAGATGATATAATTTAAATCTATATATTTCAACTTAAATATATACAAGGCTGGGCATAAAGGCCATACCCTTGTGCTTTAAGGGAAGGAACAGTGTGTTTCTGTCACTTTGGAAGGTAAGATAATTACACAGGTGGTCAATTCAGCAAGTACTGCCACACAAATAGCTGAATGTCTCCTACGAATATCCTTTTATCTCCATCTCAAGGAGTGTATTGTGTTTCTCTGGTCATAGTTATGTTTTATGTGTGCATTTTTCAATTCTGAAATACATGTTTAGAATATAAAATCATTGTGATCCCTTGGATCCCAACTTTAATTCTTTTTCATTTATCTATTTAAAATGGATTTGGGCAGCAAACTGATACTTATGAGACAGTTATGAGATAGATACTTATGATAGATCCTTACGAGAGAAACTTATGTGTGTTTATTTATTTATTTTTAATATTGGCATATAAAAGTAGTTTTATTTTGATTTTTTCAGTTTTATTGAGTTATTCTTGACATTACGTGTGTTTAAATACCCACTTTCCTTGCTGTTTTAAATACATTCTTTGCCAACATCACATGGAGACCAATCCTGCTGAGGCCATTGATCGTGAATGACTATTATAAATTGTTCCCTCTTCGATGATGATGTTCTGGTGCCACATGGAGTATGAACCTGGAAGCCGTAAGGTTACATTTCTTTAGCTATAGATTGAATATTTCCATTTGTTACGATCTCACTCAGATCCTTACTCTTTCTGCATTCTGCAAGTCGGTGTTATATTTTGAATTTCTAATGAAATTTAAGTGCGGACCTCACCCATTCTCCCAAGGGTCATTGCCTTTAATTTTGAAGAGGAGGACTGTGTGCCAGGTCCACCCTACATTGTTGGCCTCTCAGCGGCTGGGTCATATAAACTCTCCTCACTGTGCGGTGTCCTGCTGCTCTTCCTTCTGGGCAGAGTCTATGGGAGAGGCCATTCTGCCTTAGTGGTACTAAGTGGACTGGTCATTTATTTTACCTTAGCTGAAATGCAAAGGAAGATTTTCACTTCTACTGCAAGTCTACTCTTTTTCCCCCCCAACAAAAAAGCATTAATAAAATGTATTTTATTGCTTCTTTTCTTTTTAATTTATCTTACTAAAAGAGCATTATCATGCATATCTTGGCAGTATAGGTACTACTTTGGTACAATTCTGTGTCCTCCTTTAAATGTGCATTGCTTTTTTAATGGCCTCTATGTCTTTTAGTGGGAGAACATTTATATACCTAGGGATTAAGTGAGATTATTAATATTTTTTTTTGCTGGGCTGGAATGATTTCTCCCCTTAATTCAAACACTTTCTTTTTATTGCAACTCACCTGAATCGCTCTTCAGATACAAGCAGAGTTCAACTCTGTTTGATTTTGTAATGATCCACTTCAACCTGAAATGATAGGAGTAGAGCCTGGATTTTATAGCGTAGCTAATTTGTTCATAAAACGTGTTAGTTACTGAAACTTCCATTGTTGTTTTTATATGTTGAATTGCCTACTGCTGTAATAAACAACCTGCATGAACTGGCAAGGTCTCCTGCCTTTGATGGAAACACATGGTCTTGGGAGAAATTAACCAAGTTAAAGGGATTTTTGCGAGTGATGATTAAATTTTGAGGAAATGGGTGTGCTGCTATTTAAGACATGAAAAATAGGGGTTCTTATAATATTTATCTCTAGTACTTAATAAATTATCATAAAACTAAAAAATTATCTATAGAGCAGGGAGGGGTTTGTTCCTCCCTTTCTTCCTTTTCTGGGTCTACCTGTCCCTATACCTTTTTTTCTTTTTTGTCCCTATACCTTTTTAATCCTTCTAATGGATGAGCTAATGATCCTATTGGTTTCAGCTTTTCTTACTCTCTGGAAGCAATCATACAGCACCAACATCCACATGGAATTCCTAATACTTACCACCAACTATTTTGAAATAATTGGCAATAAATTTACCAGACATCTAACTAACTTCCTAATGGTTTAGAATTGAAAAGGAAACCGTATTGACTCACTGACCTTGTATAACTACTGGAGACTTTTAACATGAGATATTTGAAAACTATTAATTCACTGTTGCCAGGTAACATCAGACAGAGCCAGCCATCTATCCCTGAAGGAACTGGCCTAAAATAAAAATTTATATTTAAAATCCTGCTCTTCTCTCCAAAGAGTAATTAGTGTGCCAGAGTGTAAATTGATATTTGTTTTCACACAAGCTGTTTTCCTCAAACTGTTTTATATTTTCTTATAAATAATTATAACTCAGGAAATACGCTAATCAGTTTGTGTATAAATTCTGTGTAAATAACTTCTTGGATTAATTTTTCAATTTCTGACTTCTAGACAACAATGCCTTTTTAAAAAATGGTTCTAAAAATGGTTCTATTATTGAGTAATCCAATAATCTGAAAAGTTTCCGGCTGCTTTTAATGTAGCCTTAGGTTCTGTGTATGAGAAAGTAATTTGTTTGTGCTTAAGGAATATTGGAGAACAGTGGTCTCTTTGTCTCTTAATCAAGTATATCAGTGAGTTCTTTAAGAGCTGCAAGCTCGTGGATTATACCAGTCAAGGCTGTCATGAGGTGTAAAGTTGGAGGAAACATTCAAATTTGATCTTACAGAGTGAATAACAAGTCAAACGATATTTCAGAATGTTATGGTTTCATTATTTCTAACTTCGAGTTAGAATAGAAACTACAAAACAAAGGCAAAAAATTATTTTCAAAGGCTTTGTTTTTAATATCATAAAATATCATTTTAATATTGTAAATGTTCCTAAGAAATGTTAATTGGGTAAAATAAGTCCACCAAATGATGACTGATTTTATTCTTTCTACAGTTTTTCTTTAATATCTCAAGTAAAAATACGAAACAGAGAGCAAAATATTTTAGCAAAAGTGGCGTGCATTTCAGAGGGGTATTGTAACGTCTTTGAAGCAATGCCCTTCTTCATTTTGAGTTGATTGTCTTTTCAAATGATATTGATTTAGACTTAAAATAGTAGTAAATATTAGTGTTATATATGAGACTTGCATTTTAACTAGGGTTACATTGACTGCGTTTGCTTTATTCAAAGTTGTGAACACGGATCTTAATAACAAAAATATATTTCAATTTGGCCCATAATTGCGTAGTGATTTTCTATTTGTTTCTTTTTGGTTACCATGTATCAGGAATGATCCTGAATATTTTACGAATTTACTCCTTGAATCCCACTTAGCCCTGTGAGAGACAGACTATGGCAGTCAACACATTAGAGATTAGGAAACTCGGGTAGAACAGGACGCTTACTTCCCCAAGGCTGTGCAAGTCAGTAAGCAAAAATGTGATGTGAACCCAGGCTACCCCGTGCCAGAGTATCTGCTCTTCTGGGCTAACTGAGGCTACCTACCTCTCAGACTGTAGAATAATGATGGCTACAATTTTATTGTTCCTGCTAGATGCCAGAAAATGTGATTTCTCTGCAATATCTCATTTAATCCTCATAACAAACCTGCAAGAGAAGGAAATTCATTTACCCTCCTTAAAGACAAGAAAATACTGCTTCAGAATGCTGAGTAACTTACCCACTTGCTCAAAATTATGTTATCAATGGCCATACCATTTTTGGGTTGGGTTAAGTTACCCTTAGGCCTTAGGTGTTTCAACCAATTCCAGAATTTTACAACATTTTTATGTTTCCTTTTAAAAAGTTATGGTGGAGACAAACCATGAGAGACGATGGACTCTGAAAAACAAACTGAGGGTTCTAGAGGGGAGGGGGATGGGGGGATGGGTTAGCCTGGTGATGGGTATTAAAGAGGGCACGTTCTGCGTGGAGCACTGGGTGTTATGCACAAACAATGAATCATGGAACACTACATCAAAAACTAATGATGCAATGTATGGTGATTAACATAACAATAAAAAATTAAAAAATAAATAAATAAAAAGTTACGGTGGAAGTGATAAACTTGACATTGTGGGCAGGTACCAGGAAAAAGAGGGTGAATGAAAAATCAAAATTATTATTGCAAACCACACGAAGGACACAACTGTGAGTAACTGCAGATTGTCGCCAGGAGTAACAACACATGCAAAATTAACAGGCGCAGAAGGCTTATGAGGAAATTATTTTGGACAACACCAGTCGCAGGGGGCAGGCGAGGGCTTAGGGAGAATTTGAGCAGTGATGCAATCATAATGAAGGCCTCAGCTGACTGTACTGGGATTTCTGGAGCTGGGATGGCTCTTTGGCATTTTCCTAATTTGGGATGTGGAGCTCAGGCCCTTATAATCCAGCATTATTCAGTCATTGATCAGCTAAGGAAAATCTTGGGCTTCCGTTGGAAATAAAGTTGAAGGAAGCCACTTTCTTTAGCCCAGGTAATTTCCAAAGAACACAATAATGTGGTGGATATTTGCCAGTGGTACCCACAGAAGCCAGGAAAACAGTCTGAGGGGGCTGAGGCCCTGGTTACCATACCAAGATTACTGTATTAGCTCCTTTATCATCATACTGGTTAAGAGAGGCTAGGTGGATCACTTGTCACCAAACCTATGTCTCTTTGCTCCCCATGTTTAAAAGCAGCAATATTCCCTCCTGATATCAGTGTCAATCACCCTTATGAGGATAATGTCTCTTTTCCTTGCCTGCTAGTTACAAGCTGCAAAGAGCCCCAAATCTTGGTAACCTGATGCAATTTTCTTGTGATTTTTGGTTCTACTTATGTTCAATCATTGATACAACATTCAACTTAAATGATGTATTATTGCAGCGTCCACCCAACCTTTTGACTTAGCGAGTCAAACAACAAAGAGTTCATGATGAGCAGCACTGGCCGCTGGATCACTTGGAATCTCATGGTCAAGTGGTTTGCCCCTTATTTACAGTAAAAATCAGTTTTCTTTTAAAGAAATTATAAAATGAGGAAAAAATCTTTTATATTGTCCCACATATTTATCCATTTGGACACTCTTCATTCCTTTATATAGATTCAGATTTTCATCTGGTATAATTTTCCTTCTGCCTGAAAAGCTTCCTTTGATATTACTCGCAGAAGAAATCTGCTAGCAGTGAATTCCCTGAATTTTCCTCCATTTTAAAATTATTTTAATTTTTTTGATTATTGAAGGAGATATTCTCTGCCTGTATAAATCTAGATTAACTTTTCTTTTCTCTTTTTTTCCTTGCACGTTAAAGACATCGTTAAATTTTCCTTTTGGCTTGAGCATTTTCTGATCATAAGTCTACACTAATTATTGTCATTGGTTTGTTGTATGTGTACCTGTTTTTCTTTTGCATGATTTTAAGATTTTCTCTCTTATTCACTTTTTTTAAGGTCTTCATTTATGAAGTGCTTCAATGCTAATTTCTTTTTTTTTAAGTTTGTGAGTGGGGTGGTGTGTTTATCTTGCTTCAAGTTCATTGACTCCTTATATCTATATTTTTATATTCATTATTAAACTTGGAAAATTTCAAATACTATTAATTCAGACGTTCTTTATGTCACCTATCTCTTAGCTCTCTTTCTGTTACTCCATTACTCAAGGGGTTATACCTTTTGGTGTGATGCCATAAATCACTGAGCTTCTCATTTTGATTAGTCACTGTATGTAGGCTGCTCTTGGAAGGATATGTGACTTTGGTGGGAAGGTTGTTTTCAGTTAGGTAATCCAAAAAGAGAACTTGCAGCTGGGGGCTATATTCTGGGAACATTCCCAATAGCTGAAATATAAGTCCTTTGTTCCTAATGGGGGATCCAGGCATTGCATCACAATCTACCATAAACAGTAACTACAGAATTCATTCATCTACTCATTCATTCATTTATTGAGCATTTTAAAATTATTACACAGAGATGCCTAATTGTTATTATCTTGTTAGGCACTGCAGACAAATTGAAAAAGAGGTGAGATCCAGTTTTCAAGGACTTTATAGCTAGTTGAAGTCATGGACTTGGGGGGGTAAGGAAAGTTTATCTGGAAGAGAAGAATAAAAGGTTGAACCTTATGTTAAACAGTAGCCAAGCAAAAGGGTAGGCACAGCATTTGAGGTGGAAGAAACAAAGACTTGGAGGCAAAACATTTAGAAGAAGTTCTTTTCTGGGAGGACATGAGAAGTAATGTGAGCTAAGGAGAAAATTAAAATTATGGAATTCTATAGGAGCTGTTTCCAGAAAGGGTCAATTTTTGAATCTCATTATACTAATGCAGCACTTCATCATTTCTTCCAAATTAACACTGACTAGAAAGCATGTAAATGATGGTTCTAAATGGGAAATTTCTTCGAATTCTTATAATTTCAACTATATTTTACCCATGCTCCAACATTGTATATCCATGCGCAGTTAAAGGAAAATAATATTTTAAATATTTTTCATTAGGAGAAATGGTTAATCACACGGGAATAAAGGCTCATTAATCACATATACCCCCACAAACCCATCCAAATCAACAAAATGATAACAAACATCAAAGAAAACATCTTTAGTGGGAACAGGGAATGGTGAAAATCTTGAATGAAAATACAAAGCAAACATCCCAAACACTGGATCAAAATAGAAAGGAAGCTGAAGCCTGACACAGACACTTAGCTCTTGAGGAAACACAGTTCTCTGAAATTAAGTGTATGAACCCTAAGAGTCCTCTCTTATGATCCTGCATTAGACCAATGAGATTCCAGTAAGATGAGTGTGCCACTGAAGAGGTAGTGTATGCATCTAAGAGACCAATTTGACAATTAAATAGATATCAACCTTCTTGTTAGAGGTGCCAAGTATACACAATGGGGAAAGGACTCTATCTTTAACAGATGGTGGTGGGAAAACTGGACATCCACATGCAAGGGAATGGAATTAGACCCTATCTTCCACCATACACAAACATCGACTCAAAATGCAATGAAGACTTAAATGTAAGACCTGAAACTGCAAAACACCCAGAAGAAAACTTAGAGGAAAAACTTCTTGACATTGGTCTTGGCAATATTTTCATGGATATGACACAAAAAGCAAAGGCAACAGAAGCAAAAACAGACAAGCAGGACCATGTCAGACTAAAAAAGTTGCACAGCAAAAGAAACCATCAGTGGAGTCAAAAGGCCACCTATGGAGTGGGAGAAAGTATTTGCAAACCATATATCTGATAAAGGGTTAATTTCCAAAATATATAAGGCACTCCTACAACTAAATAGCAAAGAATAAAAAACAAGTAACCCAATTAAAAGATGTTCACCTATATGAAAATGCCTAACACCACTACTCATCAGGGAAATGCAACTCAAGACCACAATGAGATATTACCTTCTGCTTATTAGGATAGCCATCACCAAAACCCAAAGGATAACAAGTGTTGATGATATTGTGGAGCAACTGAACCCATTATACACTGTTGATGGAAATGTAAAATGGTGCAACCACTTATGGACAACAGAATGGAAGTTTCTCAAAAAATTAAAAATAGAACTACCATAAAATTAATCAATCCCACTCCTGGGTATATGTTCAAAGGAAATGAAATCACTATATCAAAGAAATATTTGTACCCCGTGTTCATAGCAGTGTTATTCAAAAAAGCCAAAATATGGAAACAACCCAAATGTCCCCAGACAGAAGAATTTAATGGAATATTATTCAACCTTAACAAAGGAGGAAATTCTACTTTTTGTTTCAAAATGAATGGACCTGGAAGACATGCTACATGAAATAAGTTAGGCACAGAAGGATGGATACGGTATGACTCTGCTTATATAAGAATCTAAATTACTCAAGTTTGTAGAAGCAGAAAATAGAATGGTGGTTACCAGGGAATGGGGACAGGGGTAAGTGGGGAGTTGTTGTTCAGTGAGTATAAAGTTACCATTATACAAGATGAATGCCTTCTAGAGATCTGGTGTACAACTTGGTATCTGTAGATAACAATATGGTATTATGTACTTAAACATTGTTAAGAGGTTAGATCTTATGTTAAATGTTCTTACCACATACACACACACATCCCAAAAGCAAAGGTACACAGGTAAACTTTTGGATGTGCAAGCTGATCAAATTGTATACTATAATTGTGTGCAGTTTTTTGTATATCAATCATACTTCAATAAAGCTGGCAAAAAAAGCAAAGCTGTAAAAAAACTTTTAAAAGCATAATTTTTCAATTCCCCAAATCTTAAAATGTAAATAAATGTTTTAGCTTTTTCCAAAACTGGGTGGGGTTTGGTAGGGTAAGTAGTGAGTGGAAGGAGATGCCAGTCTGACTCTTGTTTCCCTTTTGGAAACCTCAACACCACATCTGTGGAGACTGGCAGATGAGAGGAAGAGATCAACATATCCTGGTACAAAGAACTTACAACAGTGGATTTTTCAGTGCACAACACAGATTGCTTAATATCCCAAACTAAACATTAAGAAACTAAAGTAAATGATGTCATTTTTGTAAGGGTTTTTCAGAATGGCAAACAGGACTTAAATTGATAGAATACTCTGTTTCACTTCCCACGAACATCCCCGTGTTGTTCTTTGTTCCAATCAAAGTTGAATATGGGTCTGGAGAGAAATAGCATAATGTTATTCATAAATACTCTGAAAAAAAAAAAACAAACCAAAGAAAATGAAAAGCGAGGAAAGCAAGATAAATAAAAGGTAGTTGAAAACATCCCAAGAGGGGATTTTACTAAGACATAGCATAAGACTTGAGAGAAATGTTTTTTTATAATCCCAGTGAAATGACAACGTATTTATTCTTAAAACAAACAAAACAGAGATCTGATTCAGATGTAAGAGTTCAAAAATGTTATTATAGGACAACAGAAGGAGATAAAGATTGAACACCGACTTGAAAGGAGTAGGAAAACCTTTATAGAGTGAAACACTTCAGAAACAACATAACAGAGTAATCGTGACAGATGACAGAGTCAGAGATATGATAACAAAGGAAATCAAATCCCAGTGACATAGAAAGAACACAAGGATATGAAGAAGTTGAAGAGCACGTAATGGCTAGGAGCAGAGCAAAAGTGATCCAGTGGTGATACTGGACTGCCAAGCATTAAAAAAATGCCATCAAATAAATATTCAAATCTATAATGGAAGGGAACTTTTCTGCAGTAAATACAGATTTGAATGTAAAGATCAAAAGTCATAGAGAGTATGGGTGGGTGAATGAGGAATGAGAAATAAGATTCTGAAATAGACCTGTCAAAAAGAAACCATATCCTGGTTGGATAATAAGGAATCCAAATATTGAGGAAAATATTAGTATGACCTCAGATTTTTTCCAAAATAGCTTTCAAGACTAAAAGAGTAGTGAAGCATCTACAAAATTCTGAGGAAAGTATGTCTAAAGAGTTTCATATCATCTGAATTTTCTTTCAAATATAGTCAAAAACGTACCCTCTCGATTTTTTAAGATTTAAGACTTGATAATGAATATTGGAGCTAGAAATAGAATAATAAGATGACTGGTGGAAAACATTACATCTTTTTGTAGAGACCTAAGGTTAAATAGTTGTTAGACATATTTTTATATAATAAAGTGTAGGTACTATAAAGAATGACAATAAAATAATTATATAAAGTGTTGAAATAAGGTCAAAGGAGTATAAATGCAAACATTTCACCATTGATCATAGCAGGGGACTGGTCACTAATTTTAGTGCCTAAAATTAATGTTAGAAAAGATTCTGACCTCTTCATGCTTTTCATAATGATTTTTTTCTTAACTCTAAAGAGATATCCTAGTAACTAATATTATATTTCATTAACATTAAGAAGTCATTAAAAAAAGAAACCATTAATTATGAGGTGCACCACTATTTTATGTAGCACAAATGAAGAGAAATAAAGGCTACAAATAAACTATGACACATTATTAAGATGTCCTTGACTGTAAGAGCCTTTCTGATTTCAAAGACCTTAGAATGTGGAAACTCAAGAATCTTTAATTGATGCAGCACCATATGTCTTTTGGTGAAGAAACATTTATCTGAAGTTCAGAAATTCCTCTAGTTTCACCCTAATATCTACATATTATATTACATTTGAGTAACACTAAATTTAAGATTTGTATTTAAAATTAACATTATATAAAGTCATTTACATTTATTCCTATGCTCTTATGTGTAATATATACTTATATTCTCTCTCCTCCTTCTATCTATTCACTCATCTGTCCAACTATCCTCACATATCTATCAGTAGAAAAATGTATGTAATTTGTGCATCACACAGTAATTAAAGTTTATTCATGTGATTGTATTTAATACACATGTATATTTGCATATGTACTGTTTCCTTTGTTATTTTGTCCTTGCCTTGAAATTTTTGTAATAGACAATGATCAAATTTGCAAAAATACCACTATTCTTAGAAAAATTGCTTTCTATCCAGGAATAACAATACCAAAAAATGTCTTGTCATTTTTCTTACAAGATATTGTTGCATAATCTACCAATTGCAGATATTTGTCCTGTTTTTCATAGATGTGATCCTGCATATATAGTTTAGCATCCAGGAAATTTCTTTATGTCTTTTTGTCTCATAACATTTTTAAGAAGTGAAATATATACATATATACATGTGTGTATGTATGTATATATATGTGTGTATATATATATGTACACAGATACACACAATTTGTTCTCACTGTTCTATATCTGAAAAATCATAGCAGAACAATTTTCAGAAAATTGCAAAAAATAGCTGAATATAAAGTATAGTGTTTTCTGGCTGTTGAAATGCTGGTAGACATTTTTATTGGTTTATCTTCTTGCTGATAGATTGAGTTGCTCAGTCATATGGCAGATCATCAGGGTCTGTGATCCAGACTAATCAATCAATTTACTACTTCAGAGAAATACTTGTCATGTTATCGTTGTAATTGATGTTGACTTTATGATATGCTTATTCTTCAAGTAATAATCAAATTTTAATTACAGGTCAATAAGCAATAATCAAGTAATTCTTGGTCTATAAGATTAAATTTGAGCCAAGCCAAGAGTGGCATGGGGAACAAGCATAGTATTCTAGCACTGCCACCTATTAAAAGTGTGTTACTGGAGAATTTCCTTAACTTCCAAAACTTCAATTTTTTCATCCATAAACAAGTGTTTTGGTGAAGAATAAATGATAAAAAGTGTAAGAAGCATTAGCAACATTATATGTCTGTTATGTATGTGTTTAATAAGCACTGTGTTTTATATATATTTTTATGTATATATATGTTTTATATATATTTTAAGTATATATAGTATATATTTATGCATATAAAATACATATGTAATACATATAAAAACAAACTTCTGTCTAAATGAAACGACAGCAAGATAATGTTCTCCATTGACCAAGGTACATTTGTGGACAGGGAAGAAGAAGGGAAGGCAATAAAACTACCCCAGGAGTGGGACTGCATGAGAAGTAAGGGCCTGTCCTAGAGTTCCCACCTTGAAAAAGATGCGAGTTGCAGAAGGAGCAGAGACCACCCTTCGCTGGGAACTGGACCCAAGTACTCACTGTCTTGGGGACACATCTCCACCAGCCCTGTGGAATTTGTAGCCACCAAGCTGCCAATTAAAGCCCACTCAGAACTGTGGGACTCGGGGATCTGGAGAGTACAATTATAAAACAACCGGAGGAGAAATCACATTCTCAAGGTTATCTTCAAGTACAGAAGTTCCTCCTCAGTATTTGTGTAGAAAATAACTCAGTCATATGGCATATAGAAAACTAACAATATGGAACATCGAAATCAGCACAAAAATTTAGTTCAGAAAGGAATGTGAAAACTGAAAGTATCAGGGAAAACTTGAAATAAGTATATTTATAATTCACAAACATATAATGGAAGGAATAGTGTCTAAAATGGAACAGTATCTATGAAATAAAACCAGAATAATTGGATAGAGTAACAATAATGGCAAGAAAAACAAAACAAGTAACCACAACTCTGAAACTTCATTTTTATTCACTAATCTTCCCATATGTAATAAAAACAAGTTCTTTGCACTTGTTGACAATAGCATTGTTTTACTGCTGTATTAAGCTCATGGCAGGTGATACAGAGAGATCTGGAAGTGAATTCTGGATCTTCACTTGCATGCCATGTAAGTTTGGGGAATGTGCTTAATCCCTAAACTTCAATTTCCTTATTGGAAGATTGTTAAGAAATAGTAACTCAATGGGGAACATCGAGGATTAATCAGCTAATGCATTTTATTTCACAATAAACCCATCGTATTAACTTTATTTCCTGATTAACAGTGTTTAGCTTTGAAATGGGCCCTCTAAATTAGTCATTTATTGTTTATTATTTTTATGAACAAGGGACTCCTTTTGTGTGGTTGCTTTGTTTGTTTTTTACGCATTTTTAAGACATTTCTTTCCTACATGAAGGAAAATAAAATTATGAAATACCAAGTTTAAAACCCCTGACTAGTGCCCTCTTCCAGGTAAGCAAGTGTATCTTTCAATGGTTTCACATATCATTCTTGATTATGCAACAAAACTGTCAAAAGTAGAAACTTGCTCAAACGATTGTACACTGTTCTTTATATTTGTTTTTTTGTTTTCACATTATACTCCTGGCAGAGAGACAGGTGAAAAAGGTCATACTTTGTGTGTATTTAATTGACAAATGAAAAAAAAATCATAAGGAACATTGTATGAAATCCTTCCATAATCTGGAATACACTGATTTCTTTTTTTTTAAGTTTTAATTTAAATTCCAATTAGTTAACACATAGTATAATATTATGGAATACAATGATTTCTTTCTATTTCAGTCTCCATTTGAAATTTTACATGTTTTTTGGGGCATAAAAATCAATTAGACATGGTTCTTGGGAGTTCTACTTACCACACTATCCTTGTGAAACTCCACAGTTTGCAGCAAAGATATAGTATTTTTTTTTGCATTTTCAATTCATTCAACGGTCTTTGGTACATAGCTACACAAAATTGAAACCAATATGTTTGTGGAATATTCTAGCCATATCCTTCTGGAGGATGTATCAGTGTTTATCTGCTTCAAATATTATTTTTTAAATTATTTTCATATAAAATAAGTTGCAGCATACATACTTTAAACGGCTTTAGAATTAAGCATATTGCAACAAATATATAATATTTTTCACACCTGTTATGAATATTCAAGACACTTGATCATATTAATGCAAAATTACTTAAAATTGTATGGGAAAGTTTTAATTTTAATGTCTCTATAACAAATTTGTGTATTTGCTTGCCAAGGAGCTGCTTTGGATTTATTTTGAATTATGAATTACTACTTACATCTTGAGGGTTTTTAAAATTATGATTAGCAGAGAAAATATATGCTATAAATTATAAACGTGTACATAGATAGAATAATGTTTAGTTTCAAAATTTTCAGATGGGTCAAAATCTTGAAAGCATAGCCTCACTCACATTTCTCTTAAAATAGGTCATAATTTTGCTATCATTAGATTCCCTTTTAAAATATAAACTGAACACAAAATATATTTCAGGTTATATTTTTGATGATTGGTTCAGCAGATCAAATTATGCACACTTTGTAAGGAAGGGACATTTTTATGCTTAAATTTTTATAACAAACTGGAGAGAGTCAGTTCCTTAGGAGAACACTGACGCCATGTTAACGTATTCTACTACAAACTTCTCAAAATAAGATGTTCAAAGGACAACATCTGTTGTCTCCAGGTCTTACTCCGGAGGGAGGAATGATGCCAGCAGGGGACAGGGCATAGCACTCTTTCCATTAGAATGGAAAGTCTTTCTGCCAAAATGGTCTTCCTCACAAAAACATATAACTTTAATCGTGAGGAAAACATCAGCCAAATACATATTGAGGAACCTTCTACAATGTACCTGACCAGTACTCCTCAAAACCATTACAGGACTCCTCAAAGTCATTAAAAGAGGGTCTTAGAAACTGTCACAGTCCAGAGGAGGTGAAGGACACATGACAGCTAAATGCAATGTAGTGTCCCGGAAAGGGCCCTGAAACAGAAAAAGGACATGAGGGAAAAACTAAGGGCGTTTGAATAATTTTGCTAATAATATACCAACATTGTTTTATTAGTTCTGATGAATACATCATACCAATGTAAGCTGTGAACAATAGGGTAAACAGTGGTACAAGGGAAACCTCTATACTGTCTACACACCTTTTCTACAAATGTAAACATATTCTAAAATAAAAAGTTTACTTGAAAGAGGTGATGCACAGTGTGCCTGGGTGACTTAGACGGTTAAGCATCTGACTCTTGATTTTGGCTCAGGTCATGATTGCAGGGTCTTGAGATCGAGCCCCACGTTGGGCTCTGTGCTGGGCGTGGAGCCTGCTTGAGATTCTCTCTCTCCTTCTGCAACCCCCCTTACCCCTCACATGTGCATGTTCTCTCTCTCTCTAAAAAAAAATACATAAATAAAAATAGATAAATAGGTGATGGGGATTAAGGAGTGCACTTGTTTTGTTGAGCACCAGGTGTTATATGGAAGTGTTGAATCACTGTATTGTACACCTGAAACTAATAATATACTATATGTTAACTAACTGGAATTTAAATAAAAACTTTTTTT
Organism: Callorhinus ursinus; assembly: GCF_003265705.2. Classification (NCBI taxonomy): domain Eukaryota; kingdom Metazoa; phylum Chordata; class Mammalia; order Carnivora; family Otariidae; genus Callorhinus; species Callorhinus ursinus. Next base: position 83,472,252 of record NW_027397065.1, on the reverse strand, counting down.
TAAAAGTTTAATAAAAAAGTGGAGGATGAAACTGACATTTGGCAACATTGGGCTCCTCGTACTAATGAAGGGGTTACTGTACTGGCTGCAGAAATTAATCTTATCATTATCAAAGAAACATTGCATTGCTATTATACAATGAGAGTAAGGAGGTGCAGATCTGGAATGTAAAATACTGTCTGGGACACCTCTCAGTAGTCCCATGCTCTGGATAACAATCAATGGAGAACGACAGAAACATCAAAGAGCCAGGACTGGACAGCTAATGGCTCAGAACCTGCAGAAATGAAGATGATTTGGGTCCCCTATCAAGGAACCACACCAAGATACTTGCAGATGGTGAAGAAAAGAAGGCGTGAGTAGTGAAAGAATAAAGTAAGAGCTATGACCATGTGAACAATGTGGAAATGAGGATTGTAATAGTTCTGAGTATTTCTGCCTTATTTTGGTGCGAACATATTAAAATACGATTAACCAATTTTCCCCTTCTCCCATACACCTGTCAACTCCCGTAAGAGTGTGAGTAGTAAGTAATCTTAAATATTAGTATTCAGGCTACAGCATATTGAAGGAGGTGTGACTCAGCTAAAAGAGGAGAGAAGGTCACCCAAAGGTAGTTAAGGAAACTGTGTCTCATCTTTGGGGAGCAGTTAGAATGTTCCGTGTATGAGATAAAGCAGAAGCACTGTAGGTGAAAGCATGGTTTTATGTACTAGAAAATTAAGTGTGGTTAAAAGAGGTGTGCCTGGATGCCAAGACAAGAGGTTGACAGTGGTAGTGTTGAACTATGTCAACTTAGCTATGTTTCCCAGAATTCTCTTTATTGTACATACTGGATCAGAGAAGATGTGCAAGATGTGAAGGCAAAATGGGATCAGCAACCATTGTGGTCTGAAGATCTCCATGGGACACAGAGGTGCTCATGCACGTCCTCTCTGGTCTATCAGCTGGTTAGCCCAGCAGGTGCTCTTCCTTCAGGGTCTCCACACCCTGGGCCAGGCACCTGTGGGAAGGTCATCAGATCCTTCTGCAGACACTTGCACAGTCAAGGTTAGAGACTTAGAGATACCTACACAGGGGTCCCTTTGTCCTTGAGGGTTTCAGTTTATCTTCATGACTTTCAACTTGCCTTTACTGTTCTCTGCTGCATACCCAGCTGTTTTTTCTGGACTCATGACACTGGCCCCAGGCTACCACCCTTGTTAGAGGCTTTCCAAAGGCTTCTTTTTGAGTTCCCGCAGTGTAAGGATTAATCACTACAATGAATGCCCTATTACATGTCATGCATAGTAGTTTTGTTTCTCGGATCAAACCCCAAGCAATATAAAACATGCAAAGGAAAGCTGTGAAGGTGGAAGGAATTCTGGCTTGCTAAATGCTTAGAGCTGTTGGATGAACCCTAATGAGAAGCCAGGGAACACATAATAGGGTCACTAATCAGAGGATGCCAGTACCCCAACACTGCACGAAGAAGCAGAGGTTAGCAAGTGTGTATGAGCAAGAAGTGAAGCAGCTAGCCATGGCTGGGTCTGCAAGGAGTGTGTCCCAGGAAGATAGTAGCACCTTGTAAAGAAAGGGAGCTTCAAGAAACAGAGATCAAGATGCTAACTCATCCCAGTAGGCAGCATGGCCTTCCCCAACCTGCACAGTTACAAGAAACAAGGTCTTGTAATCAATCACATCTGTATTCAAAGACAAATGAACACGGATTATCAAATTAAAAGAAAAGTAGAAAAATCAAACCTCACTAATTACTTCAAGAAAAGCAGTAACCTGAAAGAGCCATCAACGTTAACCAGCAGAATAATTAACACAGGACTGCTCAGGAGCAATCCCAAAGCATTTAGAGATTTAAAATAAATGTATTTGGAGACAAAGGACATGACTTAATTCCCACAACGAATAGTGTTACAAAGTAGGAAAAAAATATGTAGGAACTTAAAATATTATTGTGAATGAATTAAGAATGAAAACAACCTAATATAGAAGATGAAAAGCAGAATGAAGAGACTGAAGTTATCTGCAAGGTAATATGAATTGGATTCATAATGAAATTTTTGTTCAATACATTGAATATGGGATGACAAAAAGCAACATCATAAATATTCTTGGGGAAAATGAATTTGAAACTAGAATCCTATATCCAGCCATTCTACAATTTGGGGGAAGGACGAATGAAAACATGTGGTAGGGATGGTGGTAGGCGAGAAAAGTGGCAATAATGCTAAGATTATTTTCTTCTTCAGAGATAAAATACAGGTACCGTTCAACTCCAGACTGTACTGGAAAATATATTTTTAAGTGTGAGATGAATGAAACAAGGAAATTTGTTCAAATCATCAAAAGAAAAAAAATGAGGAAAAGGCAAAATAAAAAGCATAACTAGAAAACATGAACTAAGTGGTGGGAATACAATCAGGCAAATCAATATAATGGTAAGGATGAATTGGAGATAATCTCAGTGCTTCAAACAACCAAGCAAACAACCTATGCTATAGGCTATGTTCAAGGGACGCTAATTTAAAGTAGAAAAATTAGAGCATTTAAAAATAAAGGAATGGAAAGACTGGTTGTACAAAGAAAAATAAACCAAATGTTGTAATACTGATGTCGGGTGAAGTGCAAAGCAAGAAGTTTTGCAAGGGTTGAGAGAATGCCTCTGAGCAAAGTGCCAAAGTCTGTGCTAAATGGGGAGCCTTCACTAGATCAGTGAATAAGAGTGATGCCAAAGGGGAGAAGGTTGGATAACCTTAGGGACAGAGGTTTTGAGAATACTATTATGATAAGAAAGGGGCTGAAAACAAGATGGACCCAGTCCTTTCTTGTGTGTGGTGAAAACAAGCAACTTTCAACTTAAAGGAATCTGGGACTGTATCTGCAGGGAAGAGTCCCATTTCAGTTAAGATATGGAGTGCAATCAATATTTTAAAATGTCATTATGAGGGGAACCTGGGTGGCTCAGTGAGTTAAGCCTTCAACTCTTGATTGCAGCTCAGTTCATGATTTCAGGGTTGTGAGATCAAGCCCCAGGTTGGGCTCACACTCAGCACAAAGTCTGCTGGAGATTCTCTCCTTCTCTCCCTCCCACATACCCCATGTGCACGCTCTCCTTCTCTCTCTCTCTCTCTCAAATAAATAAATAAAATCTTAAAATATCATGATGATGGACGTGAGTTTGCAGGTTATCAAGGAAGGGACACTTCCGAAGGAAACCATTCTGGAATGTGGGAAGAAGTTGTGGGTAAAGAAGTGTAGAGTAGAAAGGGGCACTGGTCCTGAGGAGATGGGTTCATCTGAGGGTTTGCAAACCCTGGGCATGCTGGTCTCAGAGGTAGCTGTGTTGTTGAAGAGACCCTGCAGCTGTGATGAGATCCAGGCTCTCCTCGCCCTCCAAGTGGCCTAGCATCAGTCATGGAAGTGGAAAAGGCCTGCAGGGAGGGCTATGAAGACATAGGAATCCTCTCTTAAGGTACTGAGTTGACATTCTGTTTGGTGGCAGGCATTCTCAAAAGGAGGGCCAGAGGGGTGGTTATTCAGACCAAGCTTCTCTCACTAAGGCTGGCCCCTCAAGACATTTGCTTCAACAAGGGTTCTTGAAACTAGTTTGTAGTCTCATCTTTTCCCTGTGGGAAGGCAAGGAAATATAAGAGAAAAGAATTATGGAATTCTACTAGTAAACATCAGTCTTTGGTGAAGTAAATGTTCAAATGGTAGAAATTAAAATGCAAAAAGTTGAAGGGAACTCATTCCTTGTGGAAATAGATGTGGTTGAATCCATGTACCCATATACACTTACACACACTCATACATGTGGATAAACCTTGAAAATATGCCTATGATATCCTCCGAGAGTTCAGAGATGGCTAGAAACAAACATGGCTACATATATGAAGGTGGGGAAAAGGGGGTTGGGAGAGGAGGATTTCCCCTGGAGAGCATCCTAGAGTTTTCTCATCTAGTATCGTGGACTCTGCACAGTGGGAATCCTGGATCGACCATTCACTGGTTTGGTGATACTTGTATGCAAAAATAGCATGATAACAGTATTTAATTCACAGGGCTATTGTAAGAATTAAATCAATCAGTCTAAGTAATGTGCCTAGCCTTACATCTGGCTCATTGAATGTTCAATAACTGTTATTATTATAATTATTCTTCTTTTCCCCTCCTTGGTTATTTACCAGAAAAGGAAAGAACAAATAAACATATATCCAAAATGTGGAACCTGGCAAAATAGTGAAATTTTAATAGGCACTTCTTTTAAACAAACTATATATATATATATGTATATATATATATATATATATAGTTATATATATATATATATGGGCAGATAGGAAGACAGGTAGATCTATATATAGATGTATCTGCTAGGTATAGTTGGTGCATAAAGTCTTATGGAAAGTTCTTCACCGGAGCAAATACATTTATTTAAAATATCACTTCTTGTCAGGTATTAAAATAGATTAGTATCTTATATACCCTCTAATATGCTTGTCTACTCCTACTACTACTAACAATAAAGCTTTCAGAACAAATCCATGCCTGAAAAATTTCACATTTATTCTGAAAAAAATCCAATCCTTAGAAAGTCTAGTTTGTGGGGCGCCTGGATGGCTCAGTTGGTTAAGCGACTGCCTTCGGCTCAGGTCATGATCTTGGAGTCCCGGGATCGAGTCCCACATCGGGCTCCCTGCTCAGCAGGGAGTCTGCTTCTCCCTCTGACCCTCTTCCCTCTCGTGCTATCTCTCATTCTCTCTCTCTCTAATAAATAAATTTTAAAAAAAAATTAAAAAAAAGAAAGTCTAGTTTGGAAAGCAGTGTTTTAAATATTTTTCTTATAAAGGTGCTACTGAATAGACGGATTTATTTTTCTTACTAGAGGTAAATATAATACAGTTATTTTTCTATCAGGAACTTTAACTTCTTCACTTGTTTCCTGGGATGATGAATACCAATTACCATTTCCCATCTCTTTTTTCTTCCCTTCCTCTCTGTTTACCCTTTTTTTCTGCCTTTCTCTTTATATATACAGGAATTTCTTACAGAATATTGCATACTTTTTGTTTCCTACTAGAGAAGGTGGTAAATGAATGTTGTGAGATATTTTTTCAACGTAGGGTACAGATAACCTATTCTGAATCAAAGAACAAAGACTTTTTCTTTATTTTTTGTTTTATTTGAAGTGTAGCAAACATAGGAAAAGGAAGAAAATCCTCACTGAACAGCTCAATGAATTACCGCAAAGTGAACTCATTTATAATCTAGAGCAGGTCATCACACGGAGCATTTCAGAGCTCTGAGGGGCCGTTGGTGTCTCCACCCAGACATTAATCCGTCACATCTTCAAAAGAAAATAACTATCATTAATTCCTAAAATAGAGTTTTACCTATTTATGACTTGAAATACGTTGAATCACAAAATTGGATTTTTTGTATGTGTGTCTCACATCTTTCGCACAAGATGTTCAGACTATTTAAATGGTTTCATGGTGCTATTGTATGTTCTTCCCATGCTCACTAGGAGGCAATTCATTGCTGATTAGCATTTGAGTTGTTTCCAGTGTTGGCTAGGAGTAATTCAGCTCTGAACTTTCTTGTACATGTGTCTTGATACCCACACACATACGTTTCTGTTGAAAATATTCTGAAGACTGGAATTGCTGAGTCACAGCTTGTGTTTACTTTCAACGTTAGGGTATCCCAACTACCATACAGTCATCCAACGTGGCTGGACCAATGTACGCTCACACCCCCAGGGTGGGAGAGTTTCCTCGTCCTACAGCCTTGCATGTAGTGAATGGCTTTTATCTTTACTCATTTGGAATGTGCACAATAATAATTCTTAGAGAATTTATTGATCATCTTTGCACCTTTGTGCTTAATCATTATGGTTAATAAATTTTGGTTCATTGTCTGTTTGGGTTGTCTTTTTTAAAACTTTCTGGCAGGGGGACCCTGGCTGGCTCAGTTGGAAGAGCATGTGGCTCTTGATCTTGAGGTTGTGAGTTCAAGCCCCATGTTGGGTGTAGAAAGTATTTAAATAAAACTCAACAGATCAGTGTTTTGATTATTCTAGATATGAGCTGTTTTTCAGTGTGTGTCCTGTAAATGTCTTCTTTCACCCTGTGACTTGCCTTTTCAATTTGTTGAAAGTATTTTTTGATGAAGCAAAGTTTCTATTTTAGGTAGTCCAATTTATCAATATTTTTCTTTGTAGTGTTAGTGTTCTTTATGTCTTAAATCTTTTTCTTTACCAAACTCTTAAACTTATTCCCCCAGGTTACTTCAAAGTGTGTGTATGTGCGCACATGCACATAATTTTTTTACTTCTAATGCTTTCATCAGGAATTTGTTACCAAGTCTATGCTAGAAAACAAAAGTACTTGTTGAGTAGTCCCATTATTTTCTTATTTCTTGAAGAGATGTCTAAGATTGACATGACTTGTTTCTTAAATGTTTGGTTGAATTCACTAAAATAAAATCATCTGGACCCTGAGTTTTTGACTCTTCCATTTAACTATTTCTTATTGCACCAACTAGAAATTCCAGTAGATGAATTGATTTTACTCCTTTTACAAAGATCAGTTGACTATATTCGTGTGGGTCTCTTTCTGAACATTATATTTTGTTCCATTGACTATTAGTCTGTTGCTAATATTATGCTTTCTTGATTAATACAGCTTTATAGTAAGTTTTCAATTTGGTTAGGGTGAATCCTCTGGATTGTTTGCTTCTTCAGTATCATGTTGGTTATTTTGTTGAGTCTTTTACCTTTTTATATTAAAATTTAGGATCAATGTATGGGTAGCTACAAAATAACTTGCAGGGATTTTGATTGGGATGCGTTGAATTTATAGATCAAGTTGCATGGATCAGCGTCTTAATGTTGAATCTTCTAGTCCATGAACACAGAATATCTTTTTATTTATTTGGATCTTCTTTGGTTTCTTTTATCAGACTTTTGTAGTTTTCCTCATATAGACCCCGTATGTATTTTATCACACTTATACCTAAATATTTCACTTTTATTGGTGCTAATGCAAATGATATATATATATATATATGTATATATATATATATATATATATATATATATATATATATATATTTAGTTCTACATTCCACAAGTTCATTGCTGGTATGTAAAAAATGCAATTGGCTTTTGCATATTAACCTATAGTACACTGTTATATAGTACCTATAATGTACTAGTATACTGCAACTGTTGAACTAAGCTTGCATACCAGAAATAAATCTACTGTGTGGTGGTATATAGCTCTTTTTATACATTCTTGGATTCAATTTGCTAATACTTTGTTAAGGATTTTTTTACATCTACATTCACAAAAGATAGTGTCCTGTAGTTTTCCTTTATTTTAATGTCTTTATCTGGTATTAGGGTAATGTTGGTATCACAGAACGAGTTGAGAAGTAATCCTTCTACTTCCGATTTCTTGAATAGATTGTAGAAGGTTGGTGTCATTTATTCCTTAAATATTCCCATTTGATCTTGGTGCTTTATCTTTTGGAAGGTTAATAATTATTGATTCATTTTTAAAATAGATATATTTTTTCAGGTTATTTATTTTTTCTCCCTAAGTTTTGGGAATTTGTATCTTTCATGAAATTGGTCCCATTAAGATAAATTATCAAAGTTGTGGGTATAGTGTTATTTATAATATTCCTTTATTATCTTTTTAATGTCTGTGGGATCAGAAATGATCCCTCTTTTATTTCTGATATTATATTTTGTGCCTTTTCTCTTTTTCCTTCACTAATCTGGCTACTGGTTTACCAATTTTATCAATATTCTCAAAGAACAAAGTTTTGGTTTTGTTCACTTTTTAAAAAAATCAATTTCCCATTTTCAGTTTTATGTATTTGTTCTCTAAATTTATTATTTCTTTTCTTCTGCTTGCTATGGGCTTACACTGCTCTTCTTTCTCTAATATTCTAAGGTAAAAGCTTGATTTTTGATTTTAGAAAGTTCTTCTTTTCTAAGATATACAGTCAATCTATAAACTTTCTTTTGAAGACTGCATTTGCTAAATCCCACAAATATTGATAAGTGGTATTTATTTTTGTTTACACTTTGGTCAAAAATTGACTTAATTTATCCTGAGATGTCTTCCTTGACTCTTCATTTTTCAGAAGCTTGTTGTGTAATTGCCAAATATTTGGGGATTTCCTATCTATTTTTGTTATTGATTTCTAGTTTAACTCCACTGCAGTCTTGAAAGCATATTTGGTGTAATTTCTTTTTTTAATGTGTCAGTGTGGGTATTATATCCCAAAATATGGTCTGTTCTTGTGAGTATTCCATGTGAGCTTGAAAAGAATATGTATTCCACTATTATTGGAATAAACGTTCTATAAATGGTAATTAGATCCAATTGATTGGTGGTGCTCTTCAGTTCAACTATACCCTTACTGATTTTCTACTTACTGGATCTGTCCATTACTGATAGAAGAGTGTTGCACTCTCCAATTATAATTTTAAATTTGTCTATTTCTCTTTTATTTCTATCAGTTTTGCCTCATTCACTTAGATTTTCTGTTGTTAGGTGCATATACATTAAGAATAATTATGTCTTCTTGGAGAATTGACCTCTTTATCATTATAATACTGTCCCCCATTGACCCTGATAATTTTCCTTGTTTTGAAATCAGCTTTGTCTGTAATTAATATTACTACTCCAGTTTTCTTTTGTTTAGTGTTGGCATGGTATGTCTTTCCCCACCACTTTACTTTTAATCTATGTTTTTTTATATATAAAATGGGTTTTTTGTACACAAGGTAGAGTTGAGCCTTATTTTTTTTGTTTGTTTTTGTTTCTGTTTTTTTTTTGAGTCTTGTTTTTATATCCACTCTTGTAGTCTCTGTCTTTTAAGTAGTGTATTTAAACCATTTAGTTAAAATAATTTTAATATCATTGGATTTAATATCTCCATGTTAATAACTCTATTCATTGAATTTATTCATTTTTCTTTTAAAATATGTTCATTTTCCCTACTTTTTCAGGTATTAATTGAACATTTTATATGATTCCATATTTGTCCTCTCTTAACATATCTATTTTACTTCTTTTAAATTTCTTTTTAGTGGTTGCCCTAGGGGTTGCAAAATACATGTACAACTAGCCCAAGTCCACTTTTAAAGAACACTACATCACTTCATGAGTAGGGTGGATAACTTACAACAGAATATTCCCATTTCCTCCTTCCTGTCCCTCATAATACAACTGTCATTCATTTTAATTATTTATCTATAGGTCAGTTAAGATAAGAAATAAAATGTTTTATTTTATCTGATTTTTCCCTTTTCTGGTATTCTTCATTTATGTAGATTTCAGTTTCTGATTATATCATTTTACTTCTCTTTGAATAACTTATTTCAACACTTGTTACAAGGGAGCTCTACTGATGATAAATTCCCTGTTTCAATCCATCATCAGACTAGAGATTAGACAGGATATAACCAGAAAAATAGGAACCACTTTATTTATTTGAAACAAAGTGAATATAAAGCAAGTAATTTTTAACAGAAGTAATGAAAGACCTAGAAGCCAAAGGAGGGTTTGTGATTTCAGCAAAACACAAAGCATAAGGAGCCTATCAGACTGCATGGCTGGAGGGACATAAGGAAACAATTAGCTGAGGATAGAACTTGGAACTCCAGCAACCTGCCAAGCAGGAGCTGAATCAGGGTGCATATGGTGCCACAGATGGAGGAAAGGTTTGGGGTGGAAAACAAGGGGAAGAGACATACTAGCTTCTTCCTCTGCCTACTCTCTAGTGTTCCAGTGGACCAACTACAATGGAAGACCTGATAAAAAGCCAGGGAAATAGGCCCTTTCAGCAGGCAGGTACCTGTTTTATAGGGCAATATAAGCAAAGTGTGAGGAATCCATCTGAGAGCAAAAGACCCAGACATTTAAATATTATATTTGTTAATATTTTAGATACAACATATTCATTTAAGAAAAATTCGTTGATCATCATACAATGGCAAATACTACCATGGTAGGGTGCTGGACAATACAAGGATTAAGGAAATTAAGCAAATGATTATTAGAGTAATGGATAGTTGGGAAAAGGAGGTGCAGTATTGTGTGGCTCTCTATCAGAGAAGCTGAATCTGGATTGGGTCGTTAGCCTATCTCTTCTCTTCCCGTCTCTCTGAAGAAGTGAACCTTACAGTTTTAGCCACAGGTTAGGTAGGAAAAAGTTAGAAAATGGAGTGAGGAAGAAGGTCCTAGGCAGGGGAAATATTATTCTCAAAAGACTAAAGCGTAGAAAAAATACAGTTATAACCAGACATAGATCTTTAAGGGAATTCTTTTACTACAGGTGGTAAACTGACTACAAGCCTCCTGAGACTAATATGGAAAACATGGCAGTGGTTCAGGAAAGAGATGATGAGAGCTTGGACTTTGGAGACTAAAGTGAGGAAAGCAAGCATAAGTGAAGCCCAGAAATATTTACCCAGAAAAAATAAACAAGATTTGGTGATGTTTGTTTATTCAGTCATGCATTCCCTCACTATATTCAACAATGTTTGTTGAGCAATTACTAAATGAATATGATAAGATGACATTTATAGAGTGGGTTAGCTATGGTACTATATGTTACTAGAAATTATATGTATACATATACATACAATTAGAATTATTACTATATGTTGCTATAGTTTGTGTTACTATAAATCCTAATAATAATTGTTTTAATAGAGAATAACAGGGAGTGGGAGGGTAGTTTAATTAAAATGTAAATAGGTGGTTTAGCCATTGGCCACTGCACAGATTTCTGGAGTAATTGCTTTAAATCTATCATTGAAACCATAGAAGCAGTAATTGCCTCATGGGGAGAGATAAGATCCCTGAGTACATAGAGTAAGGAGCACTAAAAAGACCAAAATGATAATGGACAGAGGCCCCTTGTTACCTTCAAATTCTCCTCATCTCACTATCAAATCAAGGCAAGTATTCAGAGTAATATTTTTATTTCTCTGTCAGTGAAAGAGAGTTATTGATTGATTGATTGAGGATAGCTGACACACAATGTTACATTAGTTTCAGGTGTGCAACATAGGGATTAAACAAATCTATACTTTATGCTATGCTCACTGCAGAAGAGCATAGATTCTCACAGATTCATAGAATTCATAGAATTCACAGATTCTCATTTGCCTTAGTAATTTCTCCAATAACAAGAGTGCTAGACTCATGACCCAACAGTGGAGAGAACCAGTACAAATGACCAGGAATGGAACTGAAAATAGACTCAGTGTAGAAAACAAATCCCTTGCTATGGATTTTATCCAGTTCTCTTGCCGTTGCGACTCTTCTACCACCTGCTCCCCTACCCTTAGCAAACACCCCCCCCCAGCTTGGCCCAAACTTACTTTCAGGGCTCTGTGTCCAACACTCATGGAAAAATTAAGATCTTAAGAAAATTTTGTAGAAATGCTTGAAAATCAATTGCTTTTACTCCTAGGCCAAAAATCATTATATTTCATTTTCTTTTACTTTGGTGGCACTGAGAATGTGCTAGCCTTCTGTACTAAAAAAAGAAATGGTTCAAAATTTATTATTGCTAAGGAGTCTTGAGAAGCACTATTTCTCAAATATTAAATATCACCATGCCTAGTCTGCAGTGAAGGCAGAAAATATTCATTTAAAAGAATTTGTTTTACATATCACATAAGGGGAATAAAACAATTTTCTGGAAAAGTCAACATCTGCTATTTTTCTCAGATCTAGCTGTGGAAGATATTGGAAGGAGGCTGGACCCTGAAACTAGAAAGCCTAGTTCGACTCCCTGCCTGGCTACCACTCATTGTGTGAAATATGGCAAGTTGCTTAAATGCCCTGGAAATCAGTTTTCCCATCCATGCAACCCATAGTTGAGGAAGTTCAACCCATGAATGAGGAAGATGAGGCGTAATATACACAAGTAATGACAGTACAAATAGGAAGTGCTAGGTTATTTTAGGCATGATAATTTTTTATGTAAAATAATGTGGCTACTATAAAACAAAGTTGGTCAATGTTTTATGAATGTTTTATGCCATTTATAGATTTTGGCACATCAAGATGCATTCACTGAAAAAACACCACACATTTGTGAAATTATTGATTGAGGATATTGATTTAGCATGGGATTCTGGAAGGAAGGGAAAGTAGAGTTGGTTTATAAAGAAATATATTTGACAGCCTGTCATTGCTTTAGCTGGTAAGTTTATTTAAAGTAAGTGATATAAGAAAATAATTCATCCTTATATGTGATTAATGTCAATGAATATCTTATATATTAACTATTTAGCCAGTAAAGAAATTTTACAAGCAAAAACAATGAGAAAAGCCTATCCTTAACACCTAAATATAAGCCTTATAAAGGTTTTATATGGTAAAAATTATGAATATCAGCTATTTGAGGCTAGATTTGTTTACATAATAAAGATGATGTCAGCTGCAAACATATTTTCTATAAAAAGTATGCTCAGTATAACAATGTCCATAGGCTTCCAAAAATACACTTGGTGATATATTTAAATGCTGCAGCAAAAATATAAAATCCGTAGTTTTGAAAAGTTGTCAGTGCAGACTTTTTATCCATATATATTAAAAACAAAACATGACCTGAATTACAGGTCACAGATATAAGTATTCCCTTCAATACCACAAAAAGTAAATAATGAATGAATGAATAATCTTGGATTTTTCATTCCCAGGTCTGCTAAATAAAATGTAATTCCATATGTAGTAGTAAATTAACTGCAGAAATAAATAGCCCCTTTTGTAGCTTCATGCTGGCCAATTCCAAATTTGATCCCTAAATTACTGTTGGAAGAAATGATACATTTACAATATGATTACCATATACTATGTTAGCTGAGTGAGAAAATTCTCATAAATATGAAACATTTGAAGCTACTGATGTAATTGTATGTCTTGGCTAAAAATTTAATAATAAATAATTTCATCCATGCACATGCCATTTTCCTGCTATCTCTCCGCTCTGATTAGTAAGTTCCTCCAGAAGTTATGAGTTGATTCAATTTCCTGTTAGCCTCCACTGTCCTGGATGGGTTTGAATGATGTATTCTAGTTGGTCTTTCAGGTATTCTCAATAGGCTAGAAGGAATGCTCATTCAGCCTTCATGCAGTAAGGGTTTTGGAATAACAACAACCTCTCTTCAAACGTAGCCCTTCACTGACTAGCTTGTGTAATTTAAGACAATATGTCATTTCTAAGCCTCATTTTATTTTTATGTAAAGTGATTGCACAGTAATTATCTCTCTGAGGATTAATTATGATAGCACGTGTGAACTGTCCTACAAAATATAAACTATGTTTTCCTCCTTCTTGTTTTGTTCAATGTGCTTTAGACATTGAGGGTCTGAGAATCTATAAGAACTCTGCTCCTCATGAAGCTTATGTGTGATGTACACAAAGAATAGGTAAAGCTCCTCCTAGTGTTCCTATGGTCATGGATTCTTGCTCTGAGTCCCTGCTGGTTCATCCTCCTCTCCTTTCTCTGTTAGATGTTGTGTTCCTCAAAGCTGATCCCTACTCCCTGTCTCTTCTCGTTCTGTACCTTCACTCAGGCTTTGCATTCTCAAGGCTTTAATTAGCCTGGAAATGTTAATAGACTCTGAATTTCTACTCATACTGCAGAATTTTCTTTAAAAACCTGGTACTCTATAACCGATACTCTATTTGACATTTGGACCCAGGTAAGTCACAGGGAGCTCAGAGTTATATTTTCTGAAGCCTCTCTACTTCCTCCCTAATCATGCTTCCCCAGTTAAGTAAATGACACTGCCATCTACCAACTGGCTTGGTCCAGAAACTTTACCCCTTTCTTATTTCTTCTGTTTCTATTAGTAGGCTCAGCATAACCACCAGCCAACAGGACAGTTGTCTCCCCACCTCTGCTGCTACAACTCGAATACAAACAAACCAGTGTTTTCTCTTGCCGTTAGTATTGTGGGAGCTTCCTGTTTTTATTCTTTTGCTATTGCTCCTCTCAACTCTAACATCTCCCAATTATAAGAGTAATATTTGGAAAATAAGTTAGATCACGCAACTGCCCCTGTACAGAAAATATTAGATGACACACACACACACAAATGTATATTACTTGGTTCCTGTTTTCCTCTGCGACATCATTTTATATCACCTATTCACATAATCAGTTTCTTCAGTTACTTGGGTCTTAATACAAAAACTCCTTCCAACATTGGTCCTCTGTCCCTTACTTCTCCAATTTCATGAGTTTTTCCCATTCTTTTGGTTTTATCATAAACATTTCCTTAGGGATCTTTTCTATAATCAAATGAAGTAGCTCTCAGTGGATGTATGGTAGATTGATGTTTAGCATCTTTTTCAACCTTACTTAGTGTCCTTTTATATAAGGCAGAGAAAGGAAGGCTGAAAACTTCCAAATTCTGTATCTAGGTGTGGCCATGAGATAAGATCTAGTTCATGGCATCTAAGTGGAAGGTTTGAGGCTTCTGGGTAGTATCTACAAAAGAAAGGTGAGTCTTCCTTTCGTCAGGTTGGAACTAGGATATGGTCATGTGTCATTTGAGAAAACGTGGATGAAGTGAATCCCCTAGGGATGATGGTATAACAAGGCAAGAAGATTTGGTCAGTAAAAAATGTGTGGCTGGCATCTACCTTCTCCTAGACTCTTATTTGAGAAAGAAATACTTTTTTTTCTTAATAAAACATTGTTACCTGGGGGTTTCTGTTATAGCCTTTGATCCTAAGCCTTATCAATACATCCCTACCCTTTTTTTAAAAAAAATCTCTGAGCTCTGTTTACTTCTTCCATATTCTATAATTATTCATTTGTTTGTCAGATATGTGCCATCTCCAGTAGACTGACTACAAGACAGAGGAGGAAAGGAGCTTTTGTTGCTCTGCTCATTATTGGATATCTAGTGTCTGTTTCAGTCCTTAGTCATAGTAAGTGGGTTTGCAATACATATCTGTGAATGTACAGATCAATTGGAATGCAAAAATAATTTAAGTAAATATTTTGAAACTATTCTTTGTACAATTTCTTTGTGTTAAAATCCAAGCAATCACCAAGGGAAATTCAGTTCTGGTGTAATTGATTGTTCTGGGGACAAATGCAGCTGGGCATCAGAAACTCCTCAAATGATTCCAAAAGCACAGCCAAAGTTGAAAATGACTAACATGACAGTTTCTCAGAAAAACACAATCCCTCATCACAAATGATAAGGCATTGCATACTGAGATATTTTGAGATTTCACGTGCAACCATCTATCAGATATTTTGACTAGTTTACTGACACAATACATGGGCAGCAGGATAAGAGAAGAAAAAAATTAATCTACAGGAATATAATGTCATTCTATTGAGTCTTTTTATAGATGGTAAAGTCAGACATAAAAAATAAAGCCTGGGAAATAACTCAGAGGAATAACACAGATCACAGCACTTTACAACTTGATGTAATATTGGATGTGATTGACACTCTGTCAGTGCTTTTGTTCTGATCACCTCAACAATATCATACTTCTGACTGCATTTCTCTATTAGTGGCCAGCACATTAAGATGCTTATCAGTAACTACACCAAAGAGCTTTTTTGTAAAGACAGTAGTTTGAGACAAGAATTACTAATCACACAATAGAATGCACTATATAAATTTTCCTAGTTAATAAACACACATACACATAACATACATGACAGACCATACTCTATATGGTTTCATGAATACAGAGATTTGTTGGAACCTCTGGGTAAGTTTAGCTATGAAAATAGTTTCTAATATGAGCCTCTGGATTTTCCTGTACTTTCACACTTAATTATTCAATAAAAGGTTGTCAATATTTCTCTGCTTCCAAAGCTAATTCCCTTTCTATATTGATCTGCACAAAATAATTGTATCAACACTATTAATTAACTGCAAATCTGTACTATGGGTCTACTTTTTTTCTGCTGTTCTGTGTAATATCATAGCCCCATAAGGGTGACCACCTTCCAATGTATGTTCTACAAAATTCTTGCTGTGACTGGATGATATATTTTCTTTTTCCCTCTGGTTTGCATTCATAAGAATAGTTGAAAGAATAGTTCTGTCTTTTTGAGAGAAGAGAATTACCTCTTATTTGTCAGCTAACAGAAAAACATATGCTGAACTTCACAAAACTGGGTGGTCATATCCTCTGTAGGTAACACTAGCATATCCTTCAGTGATAAACTAAAATTTAACACTAGCCCTCATTACTGTTTTTTATTATATGAGTAAGATAATTAAATTATATACAGACCTAGAGATATTTTGAAATCCCACAACAGTTAAAGGGTTAGCAATATTTATTGAATTATATTAGCCAACAATAGTCACAGATGTTAATGTTTTATGTTAAAACTTTGCATACTTTAACATGGAGAGTAAATAGCATGCTACTAAACAATGAATGGGTCAACCAAAAAAATCAAAGGGGAAATAAAAATATACATGGAGACAAATGGAAATAAAAACATAATGGTCAAAATCTTTGAAATACAGCAAGAGTGATTCTAAGAGAGAAATTTAGAGCAATACAGGTCTACCTCAAGAAGCAAGAAAAATCTCAAATAAACAATCTAACCTTACACCTAAAGGAGATAGAAAAAGAACAAACAAAACCCAAAACCAGTAGAAGGAAGGAAATAATAAAGATTAGAATAGAAATAAATGAAACCAAAACTAAATAAAAAACCAATAGAACAGATCAATGAAACCAGGAGCTAGTTCTTTGAAAGATCAACAAAGTTGATAAACCTTTAGCCAAACTCATAAACAAAAAAGAGAGAGAACTCAAATAAACACAATTAGAAATGAAAGAGGAGGAATAACAACTGGCACCACATAAATACAAAGGATTATAAGAGAATATTATGAAAACTGATATGACAACAAATTGGACAACCTAGAAGAAATGGATAAATTCCTAGAAACATATAACTTCACAAAACTGAATCAAGAAGAAATAGAAAATTTTAACAGACTGATTACCAGCAATGAAATAGAATCAGTGATCAAAAAACTCCCAAAACAAAAGTTCAGGACCAGACAGCTTCACAGGAGAATTCTACCAAACATTTAAAGAAGAGTTAATGTCTATTCTTCTCAAACTATTTTAAAAAATAGAAGAGGAAGGAGAGCTTCCAAATCCATTCTACGAGGCCAGCATTATCCTGATACCAAACCAGATAAGAACACTACAAAGAGAGAGAGAGAGAGAGAGAGAGAGAGAGAGAACTACAGGGCAATATCTCTAATGAACATAGATGCAAAAATCCTCAAGAAAATAGTAGCAAATAAAATCCAACAATACATTAAAAAAAATCACTCACTGTGATCAAGTGGGATTTATTCCTGGGATGCAAGGATATTTGTAAATCAAACAACATGATACATCACATCAGCAAGAGAAACAATAAAAACCCTATGATCACCTCAATAGATGCAGAAAAAGCATTTGACAAAGTATAACATCCATTCTCCCTAAAAACCTTCAACAAAGTCGGTTTAGAGGGAACATACCTCAATGTAATAGAGGCTATATATAAAAAACCCACAGCTAACACAGTCAATGGTGAAAAACTGAGAGCTTTTCCTCTAAGCTCAGGGACAAGACAAGGATGTCCACTCTCACCACTTTTACTCAACATAGTACTGGAAGTCCTAACTACAGCTATCAGACAAGAAAAAGAAATAAAAGGCATCCAAGTCAGTTAGGAAGAAGTCAAATTGTCACTCTTTCATGCATTCTACCAAGAAAAAATGGTACCATCTTCATATGTATAATCAACAGTTGATTCTCATGCATGTTTGTAGTCTACTAAATGTGTATAATGTATATGTACATATGTATTTATAAAAATGTATTTATAAAAATTTTTTTGAATGTTTAATTTTTCTCAAAATAATAAAAATATTGGAAAACTTTAAACACACTCTAAATAAGAATTTGATAGTTATAGTATTATAATTATATATTATACATTTGCATATGATGTATACAAATTATAATTAAAATTATATGTTGAATGCATATGAAGCCACATATTCAAATACACTCGTGAGGTGATTGAAAACATGAAATAAATACATAGGGATTTACACATCTAAATTCATGAAGTTTATTCCATTTCTTTAATTCTTGTAAGATAAGGTACATGAACCTTGGAGTCACACTGATGAACCAAACCCAGGCATTGTTTTTATGGATTTAAAGCATGAAGTATGTAAACTTACTTTGTGCAAGTACACTAGGCCCTCAATAAAATGTAATATATACCAAGCAAAAAAATTCTCAATTCTCAGTTTATTGAACATGTGAAGTGTGACTTCATATAATGCTATACATAAGAGATACATACAATTCTTATTGATTTTATGGACCACATATGTATCTACTGAACTATAATTTTGTCAGACTCAATGAAAATATTTATCGTGTTGAGTTTGAGGGCAAGAAATCTAGGGAAGTGCATGGATCTCTAGTAACAAGATTAAAATTTTTTAAGTACTCATCATGCAACCATATATACAAAAGAAACACATATTTAGAACTGGACTGTGTGCCTTGGTATCACTGGTTCAGGCAATAGGATATAGATAAAACTTCACCTTCTGGTAAACCTTTCCTTTTCAACACTATGCAAACTAATTATCACATAAATTTTGAAAGAAATTCGCATGGCCTTTCTTAAAATATTTCTGGATTTTCAAAAGTGAAGCATTTGTGAAGGTTCTCACCTCTCAAGATGTCTAATTAGCTCTCCTTGCGCATTGAGACCTACAAGTTTCTTTCAAGATTCAAAGCTAAATTTAGAAACTTAATTTCAAATGATATCAAAACCCGGTTTGATAGCACTTTGATTTTCAATATAAAATGAAATGCTTGGGAAACTAGGCAAATTACCATGTTAAATTATAGGCATCTGTCAATGTTTCAGCCTTTTTAAAACATTTTTTGCAAGTTATTGAAATTATAAGAGATAACTCTGAATTTTCATGTTTGTATGAAAAGAATGAAATTAGAACCTTATGTTAACTATTAAAGACAAAAATGATCTTGCTTTGTTTCTCTGATACATAAATATTACAGTGAACTCTACACAAAATAACAGGTCTGCATTTATTACTTGCAGCATTCTTAACTGGATATAAATAAAAGGAATACATATATATTAAAGTTGAAACTCTAAAGAGAGATGGCTCAAAAAAATCATCTCTGATTATGTTTTGGAAACCAAATTATTCTAGAAGAATCTTGTTCCTGTGTCTAGTAGAATTTATTCATGACCAGTGTAATATCTTTAACACATTCACAAGTTCTTATAGTTTCAGAAAAAAATATTGCTTAAGATATAGTTATACAAAAAAATTCTTCTCTGTGCATCTGAAGTTCTAATTTATCTTGCGCATCCTATAATCTTATTTGCTAAATCTGAGAGCTCAATGATAAAGAAATTTAGAAGTAACTTAAATATTCATCAATGCAATAATTATATAACACAATACATTCTAGGCGCCATTCCAAGTACTTTCCAGATTTCTCTGAAAAATTTCTTGCACATCTAGTCCTATTTTGGTTTCTGCATCTGAGGTGATCCAAACAAACACAGAAAGTCTACTGGTAGAAGTGGTCCAGAATGTTGCTGGTGACAGATTTGATGTTAATGATTCTTCTTATGAATTTATTATGACTGTATACCTAAGCCCTGGAAATCTTGGCAATACAATCTTGTCTTCAAAACTAGTTGTATTTTTTATCTTTTTCCGCAGTGATAATGATTTCTCCTTTAGGGAAATAAACTGAAATTAGCAGAGCATATTTCCACATGACCTGGGAATTCTTCCAACGATTTAGAGATCATATAATATATCCCTTGAGACTTAGTTCATGTGATATTATGCATGTCATCACTGCTAATTATCTTGGACATAAGATAAGAAGCAAGAAGGCAGAACACCTCGCAGAGGCAAAAGCAGCAACCAGGTTTTCTTTGCTCTGCTTGGGTATCAATAGACTTCCAACACTAGGGGGCAGTAAGGTGGTGTTATCCATTGTCACACAGACTTTTTGAAATAATTCAAATGAAGAGATTTCACCAGCAGATGGCCAAGAAATCTATTTGATAAGGTTTAGTTGAATTATTTGACGCTCTCTGGTGTTAAAAACTTTTTAAAAAGTTTGAAAAAATTAAAAGTACTCTTCTGAATGGTTGTATTATTTGGAATTATGGAGTTTCATTTGTTAATTTAAAAAATAATTTAATTGTTTTGATGACTTGAAGGAGGGAATTTTCTTTGATCTTTGACCAAGAATTAACATAAGGTATATGTTTATTTTCAAGAAATCATCTTTCTTTCATTATAAATTATAAATGTCAATTATATGATGTTCTAAAAAAGGCAAAATTATGTGATAGAGTGCAGATCTAGTTTTCAGGGGATGTAAGTGGAGGGAGGAGGAACTTTGTGGATAATAAAACTGTCCTGTATTCTGATTGTGATATGAATACATACTATAAATTTGTTAAAACCTATAAAATATACACTAGAAAGGATATATTTTGCTGTATACATGTTAAAAAATAAGTAGATGTGTATATACTGTTTATTGCCTGGCCACTGTATTTTTTTGATATTTATTGAAATATTACTACTACATCATTGAATAATTTACTGACAATACAATTGCAGTTGCTAGGTAGCCTCTTATGCAACAAAAACATAGGGAATTTCATACTCAAGAAGCAAGATATAATAGAGCAGTATAAAATAATTAAACCATTATATAAGAAGAGATTATTAAAAAGCAAAAGCAGGCAAACTTACAAAATAACCATACAGAAACCCTGGAAATGGAGATATAATATTTGAAATAAGAAATAAATGTCTACTCTTAAGTCACTGTATATTGAAATATTACTTTAAATTTTTGAAATTACTGGTAATTGAATCCCTATTGCTGGGTAGCACATTATGTAACAATTATTTAAAAAAATAATTTGTCTTGGTAAGCTTGTAGACTTGGTCAGATATCATAAAAAATCCACTCCATAGGGATGACACAAAGTCAGGAGTAAGTGTAATTACTGTGGAAGGTAATTCTTAATGAATATGTGGTCACTTATAAAAGCATAAAACATATTAAAAAGTTCATAATCATGTGACAAAGAAGACAAAAACATAGGATATTCCATACCCCTCAAAATAAGATATAATAAAGTAATAGGGGAAGGAGTTTGAAGTAGTTTAAACATTTATTTGTAGAATAAAATATGAATAGTAAACACCAGAAAACTTGAAAAATAGTAACACAGAAATCTTGGATGTGGAAATGTAATATTGGAAATATATTATGTGGACTAAATCATAAAGAGTAAACACAGTTGAACAGACAATCAGTGAATTGGAAAACTGATGTGAATAAATCACTCAATGAAACATTAAAATATAAAGAGAAAAAAATAAGAGGGATTAAGTAAACTGTAGACTGAGAAGTTAAAAACATTTTTTAAGATAAATGATTCAGAAAAAGTGAATGTGTGAGACTCATTGAGGCTGTTAGAAACTATTCCAGCCCTCCTCCTCCCTAGAGTCTGTTAAGACTTGCTCCCGCTGACTTTGGCTCATTGGTGAGAAAAATTGACTACTTTTATTTTTCACTATGATAGAGAATTTTGTATCGGTATAAGCTCTAATGGAATAAGAAGGAAAGCTGAGTGCACTTAGAAGACTCATAGAACTCCCAAATCGAGTAGGGTTTGAGGAGCTAAGACCCCGGAATACAAAAAGAAGTGAGCCCCAAATTCAGCTCAATATACAATTTGAGACATTTATGGATTTCTAAACAGTGACTGAAAGATAGAAATTGAGCCAAGTTCTTGAGAGTATCATGTGTTTGGGAAGAAAAATCAATGGGTTCAGGGCAAGCACATGAAGGACGTCTCTGGTGAACATGCCAGATTTTCAGTTGGAAATTTTGTAGGTTTACCACTGAGGAAGAAAACCAAAAATAGAACAACCTTCACAAATATGGAATTCCAGCTACCAGTCAGCTCAACCTCTGATCTAATTAAAGTGCCCTAGTACAGCATTAATTGCCTGCCAGAAGAAAGGTAATTCCACTTTATGAAATTTTAATATTACCCATGCCTTTAGTCTTTTTAAATTATGTTTTATTTTGAGGTATTTTTAGATTTATGTTCTGTTGTTAAGAAATAAAAGAGATCCCATGTATTCTTTACTCAGTTTTTCCAAAGATAGCATCTTGCAGAACTACACTACAATATCACAACCACAACATTTCCATCACCAGAAGGATCTCTTATGGGCCCTATAATGTCCATAACATGTTCTTCCTATTCTACCTGCAGCTTAACCCCAAAAACCACTATTCTGTTTTCCATTTCTGTAATTTTATCCTTCCCCAAATGTTATATAAATGAAATCATACAGTAGGTACCTTTTGGGATTGACTTTTTTCACTTTCATCTCTGGAGATTCATGCAAATTGTGTGAATGATCCAGTTGCCTATATCCTTGCCAGCATTTGGTGTTATCATTTATTTTTATAGACATTCTGTCATTTATGTGATCTTGTGATTTTCATTTGCATTTCCTTAATGGCTAATACTGTTAAGCTTCTTTTCATGTGCTTACTTGCTTTTTATATATATTCTTTAGTAAAAGTCTATTCATGATTTTTGTCCATTTTTGAATTGGATTTTTTAAAAAGATTTTATTTATGTATTTGAGAGAGAGAGAGCACAAGCAGGGAGAGCAGGAGAGGGAGAAGCAGGGCCCCCTCTGAGCAGGGAGCTCAGATTTTTTTTTTTTACTGTTGAGTTTTGAGAGTTCTTTCTATATTCTAGATACCTGTCATTTGATAGAGATCTTGTTTGCAAATACTTTCTCATACTCTTTACCTTTCCTTTCATTCTCTTAACAGGGTTTTAACGGAGCAAAAGTTTTAAATTTTGATGAAGTTCAATTTATATTTTTTTCTTTTATGGATCATGCTTTTGATGTCAAGTGTAAGAAATCTTGCCTAATCCTAGATCCCAAAGTTTTTTTCTGATTTTTTTCTAAGAGATTTATATTTTACATTTAAATCTGTGATCCATTTTGGGTTAAACTTTTGTGTAAGGTGTGAAACTTAGTTTAAGATTTTTTATTTTATCCATCCATCCATCCATCCATCCATCCATCCATCCATCACTAGCTATTGCTTGTGGATGTCCATTTGCTCATTTATTGAAATAATTGTCTTTCTACCATTGAGTTGCACTTAAATATTTGTCAGAAAGTTGAGCATATTAGTGTGGGGTCTACTTCTGACTTTTCTATTCTGTTTCATTGGGCTATGTGTCTATTCCTCTGCCAGTACCACATGCTCCTGATTAGTGTAGCCATATAATGTGTTAACATTGGGTAGATGGATTTATTTAATTTATTCTACCCAGATTAAAGACTGAACATTATTAGACCACTAAACATTACACAAATTTGATGGCCACTCAAGTCTCATCACTTCCGAGGCACAAGATCTAGACAATTTACGAGCATGTTTAACCGAAACCTCAAAAAACAAATGGATAACATATCAAAAAAATCTCTTCTAGAACTTAGAAAAAGTAGTAATTCTCCCTAAATAATTTTTAAAACTAGTATAATATCAGTATCAAAACTCTGTAATTAAAATGCAATTAAAATAAAAATTATAAGACATAATTTCTTCTTATATAAAAATTCTAAACAAGATATAAGCGAACCAAATAAGATATTTCTAAAACTAAATATCATGATTATTATGGTTTATGTTAGTATGCTTTAATGTTAGATTATCACAGCGTTTTCGGACTAAAGGAGCAAAAACAAATGATCATTTCTGTAGATCCACTTAAAAAAAAGGAGGGCATTTCATGAACTAAAAAAAAAGTTAACTAGGAACAGAATTAAACTTCATTGAATTGGTAAATGATATCTCTCAAAATCTGACAGCAAACAATGAACTTTATGTACATATCATAAAAATTAACCAAATCTTGGAAATAAAGTGAGAGAATGGCTACAAGTCCTTTCAATTTCATTGGCTCATCCTAAGATTATTTTAATATCAAGAAGAATGGATCTATAATTGACTTCATTATTTACCAATTAATTAGAGTCCAGACACTGTGAAATTACATGTTCAGTTGTAGGTTACTATCTGTATAAAACATAAGCCCAGCGGTTACATGTTTAGGACCTTAACCAGTTTTGTCTCCATTTGTCAATTCATTTTAGCCTTCCTTGATCTATTTAACCTAGGATTCTGACTTCCCATTGACAGGTTTTCTCTAATGAATTGAAAAATTTTTAACATATATTCATATATTTTTATGAGAGTTGTGTTTTTAATAGTGAAAATTATACTTCATCAGCACTTAAAATTAAAACCTTAGAGATATTTATATTAAGGTAAGGAATAATGCATGCTCACTACCTTCACCTTTATTATACAAGATTAAACCATAAGTTTGCTGTTCTGTTCATTTATAAAGAAACATTTATAAGAAAATAAGCAGAAATTAAAAACTGGAAAAGAAGGTATGGAAGTGTTCATTTTGCAATATATTGTTCTTAGTGTCCTACTGGTACATACAAAACAACATACCAATTCAATGGATATTTAATGCCTTTGCAATATTCCAGCCACAACCATGAGGTTTCATCTGTGAATAGTAATTTTTAACAATGGGATAGCTTAAGAGTTTTATAACGTTTTGAACCAAGTGATGATTTCAGTTGACAAATTTCATTTAACATCTTTAATGAAAATGGACCCACTCTATGAGGATGTTTTAACATCCCTTATTTCATGCTATGAGTATTTATTAAACACTCATTCTGCACCAGGCACTTACTATCAATGTAGTGGTTAACGGTAGGTGCTCATCTGAGAACACTGTCCATACGAGCATCCAGGGAAAGACTGCCAGGTTGATTAAGACTCCAAAGCGATCTGTAAGCCACTAAAAGTCTCTGTGTGTCCTAACAATTTTACTTCCAGTGCTTCATATCAAAGAAACTGGTAAAATCACCAATGAAGAGTGTTGACAATATGAGTCGTGTTTGACATCTCCCCTTCCATTCTCCCTGATGATCACTCTCCCTCACCACACTTCCACATATTTTTGCTTCTCTACCATCCTTCTGGAAGACTGCCAACCCCAGACAGGACAAACAACTGGGTTTTCTCAAGCAGCTGAACACAGAACCACTGGAAGGCTTTTTGAAAAGTAAATTTCTCATACTATTACTTTACTAAAATCAAACCACAACAAAACAAAGGAAGCAGAGAAAAACAAACAAACCAACCCAGAACATATCAATATGTATAAAAATGTATAATTTAATAATAAATTAAAACAGTTTTTAAATAATGTATCTACCTCATGCTACTCAAGGTGTAGACCATGAATTATCTCCAGTCCTCAAAAATGTTTATTAATGGCCAAACCGGATAGGTATTAGGAGTAAGACTATTTAAAAAATTTTTTTTTAATTTTTTATTAGTTTCAGAGCTAGAATTTAGTGATTCATCAGTTGCATATAAGACCCAGTGCTCATTACATCAAGTGCCCTCCTTAATGCCCATCACCCAGTTATCCCTTCCCTCCACCCCCCTCCCCTCCAGCAACCCTCGGTTTGTTTCCTATGATTAAGAGTCTGTTATGGTTTGCCTCCCTCTCAATTTTCATCTTATCTTATTTTCCTTCCCTTCCCCTATGTTCTTTTTTTTGTTTGTTTCTTAAATTCCACATGAGTGAAATCATATGGTATTTGTCTCTGTCTGACTGACTTATTTAACTTAACATAATGCATTCTAATTCCATCCACGTCATTGCAAATGGCAAGAGTTCATTCTTTTTGATGGCTGAGTAATTTGCCATTGTGTATATATACTACATCTTCTTTATCCATTCATCTGTCAATGGACATCTGGGCTCTTTCCATATTTTGGCTATTGTGGACATTGTTGCTATAAGCATTGGGGTGCATATGCCCCTTCGAATCACTATGTTTGTATCTTTTACATAAACACCTGATACTATAATTGCTTGGTCTTAGGGTAACTCTATTTTTAACTTTTTCAGGAACCTCCATACTGTTTTACAGAGTGGCTGCACCAGTTTGCAATTCCACCAACAGTGTAAGAGGGTCCCCTTTCTCTGCATCTTTGCCAAAATCTATTGATTCCTGAGTTGTTAATTTTAGCCATTCTGCCAGGTGCAAGGTGATATTTCATTGTGGTTTTGATTTGTATTTCCCTGATGATGAGTGATGTTGACCATTTTTTCATGTGTCTATTGCCCATTTATATGTCTTCTTTGGAAAAATGTCTGTTCATGTCTTCTGCCCATATCTTGACTGGATTTTTTAAAAATATTTTATTTATTTATTTGACAAAGAGAGAGACAACGAGAGAGGGAACACAAGCAAGGGGAATGGGAGAGGGAGAAGCAGGCTTCCCACTGAACAGGGAGCCCGATGTGGGGCTCGATCTCAGGACCCTGGGATCATGACCCGAGCCAAAGGCAGACGCTTAATGACTGAGCCACCCAGGCACCCATTGACTGGATTTTTTGTTTCTTGGGTGTTGAGTTTGATAAGTTCTTTATAGATTTTGGATATAACTCTTTATCTGATATGTCATTTGCAAGCATCTTCTCCCACTCTGTAGGTTGCCTTTTAGTTTTGTTGACTGTTTCCTTTGCTGTGCAAAAGCTTTTTATCTTGATGAAATCCCAATAGATCATTTTTGCTTTTGTTTCCCTTGCCTTTGGAGACCTGTATAGCAACAAGTTGCTTTGACCAGGCTGATGAGTATGCTGCCTGTGTTCTCCTCTAGGATTTGAGGATTCCTGTTTCATATTTAGGTCTTTCATCCATTTTGAGTTTATCTTTGTGTATGGTGTAAGAAAGTGGCCCAGTTTCATTCTTCTGCATGAGGCTGTCCAATTTTCCCAGCACCATTTGTTGAAGAGACTGTCTTTTTTTTCCATTGGATATTCTTTCCTGCTTTGTCGAAGATTAGTTGACCATAGAGCTGAGGATCAATTTCTGGATTCTCTATTCTGTTCCATTGATCTATGTGTCTGTTTCTGTGTCAGTACCATACTGTCTTGATGATGTCAGCTCTCTAGTACAGCTTGAAGTCCATAATTGTGATGCCTCCCACTTTGGTTTTTGTTTTCAAGATTACCTTGGCTATTCAGGGTCTTTTCTGGTTCCATACACATTTTAGGATTGTTTGTTACAGATCTATGAAAAATGCTGATGGTATTTTGATAGGAATTGCATTGAAACTGTAAATTGCTTTGGGTAGCAGCGACATTTTAACAATATTTGTTCTTCCAACCCATGAGCATGGAATATTTTTCCATTTCTTTGTTTCTTCCTCAATTTCTTTCATAAGTGTTCTTCAGTTTTCAAAGTACAAATCCTTTACCTCTTTGGTTAAATTTATTCCCTGGTTTTTGGTGCAATTGTGAATGGGATCAATTCCTTGACGTCTCTTTCTTCTGCCTCATTGTTAGTGTATAGAAATGCAACTGACTTCTGTGCATTGATTTTATATCCTGCAGCTTTGCTGAATTCCTGTAATAGTTCTAGCAATTTTTGGGTGGAGTCTTTTGGGTTTTCTACATAGAGTCTCATGTCATCTGTGAAGAGTGAAAGTTTGACTTCCTCTTTGCCAATTTGGATGCCTTTTATTTCTTTCTGTTGTCTGATTGCTGAGGCCAGGACTTCTAGTACTATGATGAACAACAGTGGTGAGAGTGGACGTCCCTGTCGTGTTCCTGACCTTAGGGGAAAAGCTCTCAGTTTTTCCTTGTTGAGGATGATATTCACTGTGGCTTTTTCATATATGGCTTTTATGAGATTGAGGTATGTTCCTTCTGTCCCTACACTGTGGAGAGTTTTTATCAAGAAAAGAAGCTGTATTTTGTCAAATGGTTTTGAAAAGATCATATGATTCTTGTCCTTTCTTTTATTAATGTGGCATATCACACTGATTGATTTGAGGATGTTGAACCACCCTTGCAGCCCAGGAATAAATCCCATTTGGTCATGGTGAATGATCCTTTTAATGTATTTTTGGCTCTTACTAGCTAGTATTTTGGTGAGAATTTTTGCATTCATGTTCATCAAGGATATGTTTTTAGGAATGTGTCCATTTCTTCCAGATTGCCTAATTTGTTGGCATGTAATTGTTCAAAAGATTGTCTTAGAATTGTTTGTATTTCTTTGGTGTTGGTTGTGATCTCATCTCTTTCATTCATGAGGGTCCTTTCTCTTTTCTTTTTGATAAGTTTGACTAGGAGTTTATCAATCTTATTAATTCTTTCAAAGAACCATCTCCTAGTTTCAGAAATTAGGAGTATGATTTTAGCAATTGTATGGTAATTTGATATTATCGTCACAATTTATTTTATTTTACAAAAGTTTCTTGCTGGACAAATAAGAAAAGATTAAAGAAAAGAAACAGTATTTCACCAAAAATGTATAAATATATATTTTAAGATTTTATTTATTTGTTAGAGAGATAGAGAGAGAGGGAGAGAGCAAGCACAAGCAGGGGGAGTGGCAGGCAGAGGGAGAAGCAGGCTTTCTGCTGAGCAATGAGCCCGATGTGGAACTCGATTCCAGGACCCTGGGATCATGTCCTGAGCCGAAGGCAGACTCTTAACCAACTGAACCACCCAGGTGTCCCTCACCAAAAATATTTTTAAAAAAAAGTGCATCGTCTA
Organism: Callorhinus ursinus; assembly: GCF_003265705.2. Taxonomy (NCBI): domain Eukaryota; kingdom Metazoa; phylum Chordata; class Mammalia; order Carnivora; family Otariidae; genus Callorhinus; species Callorhinus ursinus. Next base: position 83,443,403 of record NW_027397065.1, on the reverse strand, counting down.
ACTACTATATTAAGTTAGAATATATTAAAAATTGCCAGCATATTGTTTTAATACATTTATATAAGCTAGCTATTCAGTTGCGACTCATATTCTGTTATTACCTATGGTAATATTAACAACTTTGAGTATCCTATTTTTGAAAATAATCAGAGAAAACCAGATAACCACAGGTCAAATGGGAATTCCCAAAGTGTATTGGAGACAGGATCATTAAATCTGTAAATTTCCTTACAATTCAATTTCTCTATGTGCCAAAAACTCAGGTTAGGCAGTGTTTCCATTTTATGTTCTTACATTTCTTAGCAAATAATAAAAATTTCCTTTACACTCCTGAAATTCATGTACATGGTAACTGCATATTTAAGCTTCAGTGATAGCATACAAAGTGGATTGATTGATTGATAATTGATTTAGGTAAGGGCATTTGTGGTTTGACATTTCTTTTTAAGATTTTTAAAATTTATTTAATAGAGAGAGAGAGAAAGAGGGAGAGAAAACATGAGCAGGGACAGGGGCAGAGGCAGAGGGAGAAGCAGACTCCCCGCTGAGCAGGGCGTCCGTGGGGCTTGATCCCAGGACTTCAAGATCATGACCTGAACCAAAGGCAGAGGCTGAAATGACTGAGCCACATAGATGTTCCTCTTCTTACTATTTGGAAAATGCTTTCCACTCTTGCCCTCTGTACCACGAACAATGCTGAAATACATAATTAGTGTAGTGCTTTTTATTGTCCCAAAGGGATTTCTTCCCTAATTAAATATAAAAGGTAGCAATAAAATTTTAAAGTGTCCTTTTAAGTGAAAATATTTTTCTATATCAGATCTTAGTCATAATGAGTAAATATGGCCATTATCTATGGTAAATGAGCTATATATTCATAATGTTACATATTTTGTAAGGTGGTCAGTCTGGTTGCATGAATGAACATAAATCCTGAGAGTAACTTTTTAATCCTTTTGCAAAATGCTAAGTATTTTTGACACAATGTGTTGGCATAGTGACAGAGTCCACAGGAATGTTATTCTGGGTTTGAGGGAAATTGTTAAAGAAAAGGCTGACAGGAACATCTTTGACAAACTCAGAGAAATTCTCTTCTGTTTTTTACTGACCCTGATAATCCCAGTTTTACTGAAAAATAATGCTTTGTGGAAAACAAATGGTAGAAAACCCATTAATATCTGTCATTAGATCTTAGGCCACCAATTAGAAATATATATTTCATCTAGAATAATGCCATATAATCTTCATCTAAAAGGGAAAATTACTCAATAACTTAGTATGCATTTTTTACATTTTGGTAAACAGGATTGGCAGAACTTTTGTCATTTTAAAGTCAGTGGAAGTGTGCTACTCAACAATCTTGCTCAGAAATTATACAAAAAATACTATCCAGATGAATATGGCTCACAATATCTACTTATATGCATAAAATTTAAGCCCCCAGATCTCAGGTTTTTATGTTAGATTTAAAAAAATATGAACACATAAGAAAATTTGTTTGAAATCTTCCCCAAAATAAAACCAGATAACAAAATTACTAGGTTTTAAATAAGTGTAATATATGGAGACATGCACATGCATGTTATTTGAAAAATAACACTACCTCTACAGGTCTCTCGTTTTGGTCTTATAAGTCAAATGCAATGAACTGACCAAATCTCCTGAACTATATAGTGTTGGTACTTTCATCAAAATAAGCTGTTATTTGCTCTAACATTACAAATTACAGTTCAGTGTCCTACCTTTAAAATCATTTCATTTAACGTGGGCTTTATTATTTCCTGTATTTCCTCTAACTAAATTTCTATAAGATAATGCCACATAGCTCCTATCTAAATGTTAAAATGAGTAATTTTCGATATGCTTAATACTTTTTTATATGTTGTATCATATTTAGCTTAATTATTAAAGAATTCAGCAATGTAATTTTGCCTTAGGTTCTACTGATGAGTTGTTCTGCACGAGCTATATTGTTGTTAAAAGAAATGTAGCATGTGCGGATTTGATTACGCGTCATCTGTTGACTATTAATATCTGCTTGACAATGCCCGCATTTTGAATGGCTTCAGGCCATGTTTCTACAAAGCTAAAGTTCTGTCTTCCCAGCTTGCAACTCTGATAGTCAACAGATCTAATAAATAATAATAAATAATAAATCTAATATATAATAATAAATCTAATACTAAATCTAATAATAAATCTAATACTATACACTTAATAAGTAGCAGAGACCAGAGTTGAACCAAAGTCATCAGGCCCTTGTTTATTTTCCCCTAACTTTAATCTAATAATAAATCTAATACTGAGCACCACCCATAGGTTTAATATTGTAAATCCTACGTTGTAAATGTTCCAGTAATCTAGCTAAAGAAGATAAGTGCATGGAGAAGACACAAACTTTTGTCTTTGGAAATCATTTTATGGTTTTTGGCAGCAGATTTGGCTACCACATAATTTTCAATAATGGTTAACATATTTTACATTTCCTCTTATTTTTTCACTTGATGAAGCCAAGAAAGTCTCTACATAGAGTTCCAAGAGGCTAAAAGAAGCCAAACTTGTATTCAAATTTTGCTATAGATAACGGGAAGGAGGGAAATGCATATATGACTATTAAAATGAGGATTTGCTCTATCTGTACATTAAGATAATACACAATCTGCCAGAGAGTCATCTTCCAGTTTCGTAGAAAAGCCGAGAATTCTCATCCAGTTCTCAGCCTTGCATCCTTCTTGATTTTTCTCCCTGAAAATAATTCAATAATTTTAGTATTTAGTGTTAAGTTTTAAGAATGGTCACATTGGAATTCTAATCACTTGTGGGCAAGGTATCAGAGTGAATCTTTCATTTCTCCAAAGAGCAGTTCATGCAATTTCTGCTGTTAGAAATTTAGTTCCCCTGAAAGTTATCATTTTGTGTTGTGCTAATATTTTAGAAATACAACCTTTTAAAAGTAGTCTTCTTGGGCGCCTGGGTGGCTCAGTGGGTTAAGCGACTGCCTTCGGCTCAGGTCATGATCCTGGAGTCCCGGGATCGAGTCCCACGTCGGGCTCCCTGCTCAGCAGGGAGTCTGCTTCTCCCTCTGACCCTCTTCCCTCTCGTGCTCTCTATCTCTCATTCTCTCTCTCTCAAATAAATAAATAAATAAATAATCTTAAAAAAAAAAAAAAGTAGTCTTCTTTACTGCCAGGCTCCAGAGCATTTATTTGTCCCCATGACTCCAATTCAATTAGCAGAATTGTAGTTCTTGCTTTTTTAGGAACCATAATAATATTTCTTTGAATGTTTATAGGCTTAATCGTATTTTGCAATATTTTAGAGTCATTTTGGCTTATAACAAAGTTAAGGGAAAATAAACAAGGGCCCGATGACCTTGGTTCAACTCTGGTCTCTGCTACTTATTAAGTGTATAAGGAAAGTCATTTGGTTTCTCAGAGAGAATGTTGACCAGTTTATCAAATGAGATTAAAATGACCTTTGACTATCTTTCATGACTGTAAACTGAATCACAATATATGATAATGCATGCACAATTCTGCTCAAACCTGTAGGCTATATTGCAAATTTAAGATAATTTTAGGTCCAGCGAATATATATATGAAGTGTACATGCCCCACGACAAAACAATTATAATCAAAGCCATAGTTTCTGCTGTATAGCAATGTGTCTGTTAAAATTTATTAATCACATAATATAATCTTGGTAATTTTCTAGTTGCTTTAGGTGATTAAATAAACATACATGTGTGCATACACACACACACACACACACATACACTCACTCTATATGATAAACTGCCACGAAGCAATTTACAATGTAGTTCCAGGTGGAAGATGAACATTCATGTAGTGTCTGCGCAGAGTCCTATATATTCAAATTATTAATTTGTGTGGCATATCCAGACTGTATGTGCTAGGAGGCTTCAAGGAAGAGGACATTTCTGTGGATAGACGAGTGTCTCAGACAATGTTATAGGAATCTGTGAATAATAGAGTGGCTTACATTTGCAAATCAGTTTGGGTCTCTCTATACTTACTTCCCACCAGTCTCCTTCTCCCAGCTCCTTCTCTCAGGATTACTCTTGCTTGGAACATCTTCCCTCTGCCTAAACTACTCTTTCTTAAGAAGGGGGAGATGAACCATGAGAGACGATGGACTCTGAGAAACAAACTGAGGGTTCTAGAGGGGGCGGGGGTGGGGGGATGGGTTAGCCTGGTGATGGGTATTAAAGAGGGCACGCTCTGCATGGAGCACTGGGTGTTATACGCAAACAATGAATCATAGAACACTACATCAAAAACTAATGATGTATGGTGATTAACATAACATAATAAAATTAAATTAAAAAAAAGAAGGCTCTATGATTCACTTCCTCGAATTATTCAGGGCTCTATTCACGTGTCCCTTGTGAATAGCCCTTCCCAGATCACCCTTCATGAAATAGCTGCTCTGTCCTGACCCAACTCACTCTCCTGCCGTTACGCCCTCCACCGATTTTATAGCACTGATCAGTCACTTACTTCTGCTACATAGTTGTGCAGTCATTGGAGGTAGGTGCTATCCATGTGATGAAGGTACTGACAAATAGAGGGATTCAGTGAATGCCTCAGTGTGACACATTTGATAGTGGAGTGAGGATCTGGGCCCTTTTGGACACATTCCAGAGTTTTGTAATGCATCTAGCTTTTGTGGCTGATGTCAGTGGGCATGTAGCCCCAACTTAACCTACTTTCATCCACGATTAGATTTTCTAATTGCATGTTACACGTAAGTGAGGAAAATCACTTCTGGGTTAATATTTATAATTCTTTAAAACTCATGTTTGGCAAAACAGCTCAAGTTTTTTATCTCATACTTCAACATTTTCTGTTCTACCATATATTGTATTGCTCAAGTCTGTCAGTTAGAAGAGTTAGTAGAACAGTGGTTGAAAGAGTGGGCTGTGGAGCCAGAAGCCAGGGTGTGAAGTTCTGTTGTTCTTAGGCTGAGCACCTTGGGAAATTCACTGACTCTCTGGGCCTGAATTTCACCTGTAAGAGACTGTCAACTCTACTGGACTTCGTGAGGATAGGGTAAATTAGTACACGTGAGTACTTGGAACAGTCTGGTTTTGTACAAACATTCTATATATATGTATTATATATATAATATATAATACATATATATATATATCGGTGTAATGATATGATGTACCATAAGTAGTGAGGTATTTCTTAAATTGTTTTACTTTAGAATAATTTTAGATTTACATAAAAGTGACAAAGATATTAAAGAGATTTTCTGTTTCCCATCACCCAGCTTTTCTTAGTGTTAATGTCTCATGTAACCATGGTCCTTAGAAAGTAGATTAGTGGTTGTGAGGGGCTAGAGGATGTCTGGAGGGTTAGGGAATTGATAACTAAAGCATACAAGGTTTCTTTTTGAGATGATGAAAATGTTCTAATATTGACTGTGGTAATATTTGCACACATCTGTGAATATACTTAAAAAATTACTGGTAACTTCATGGGGTACTGGGTGGCTCAGTTGGTTAAGTGGCTGTTTTTGGCTCAGGTTATGATCCTTGGGTCCTGGATCAAGCCCCTCGTTAGGCTCCCTGCTCCACAGGGAGTCTGCTTCTCCCTCACTCTCTGCTGCCTACCCCCCTCCTCATGCTCTCTCTCTCAAATAGATAAAAGCTTTAAAAAATTAATTATAACTTAAAATGGGTGAATTATATCTCAGTAGCACTTTAAAATATAAGTAGTTTCTTCAGAAATAAATTTAAATATTGAGATATATAATCTGATGAGGTTAAGCATAACCATAGAGCACATGGTGGTTGTGTCACAGAGAACCTGAATACACTATGTAAAGGAAGTAAAAGAGGGGATGTCTAGAAAATAGATATATTATATATATCTCTACAGTTTAGGAAAATGATTAATGTCATATAGTGACATAGTGTTAGAACATGAGCAAAACGGAATACAGAATGTAGATTTTCTGAATCCCAACCACCGGGTAGGTGATGTCTGTGCCTGCCACGGGCTGAGGTTCAAGGAAGAACCTCTGTCTTCAGGCCAAAGAAGGAAGGAGGGGGAGGATGAAGTTTTTGAAGGAAAGATTTAGTTTTAGCAGTGTATTAGAATGAGAAATGAAAAGCTGGTCCTCTGGCTAAAACCGAGTTATATATATGGGGTTTTGTCAGGTGAGAAAAGGCCTTAACATTTACTGAGCGCTTACTTTGTTTAGGTGTGGGCTCACAGAAAAGAAAGGTCAAGTACAGCTATTTTGGGCCCCAGAAAATTGCCATCACAAATTGGCATTGAAAAAGGAAGGAGGACGGGAATTAATAACATGAGATCCTCTTGTGATTAAATATAAACTAGGTAAGGGATTTACTAGAGGTTAGGGGAAGTGTGTAAGGGGAACCGAGGGATTAGTCAAAGTGGCTTGTTTATAAACCCACTTGAAATACTGGGAATGTATTTTTGTAAGAAATCACTCTAAGTCATACCAAAAAAAAAAGAGAAAAATAATCCTTGTTTCTGATTATAGTCTCTTTTAAATTCCTGGACACAATTCTAACATGTGTGTGGTATGTTCCTGTATAAGGGCACTTCCCCCCACCACCAAAAAGCAATACTCAGACACTAGCTGGGTGTCCTATGATTCAGCTCCATTCTGACCTTCTCTACCCTGAGAACGTATGTGATTCCACAGGTTAGGGGCTCAGTCCTACATGATAGTCCTAAGCCCTTCAGACACCAGTGGCAAGCCCAGGTTGTTCTCCATGCTTCTGACTGGCTGGCTACACATTAGAAAGTCCAAGAACACATTCCTTGGACTTGGGGTGCCAGTCGCAAGTGCAGGCTGTTACCTGTGCTTCTGACCCACTGGTTATAGTCAGAGGTTTCCATGACCTCCTTGGGTTTAATTAATTTGCTCCAGAGGCTCACAGAACTCCAAAATATTTTACTTACTGAATTATTGGCTTGTTATAAAAGGATATGATAGAAGATACAGATGAACATCCAGATGGAAGGATGCCTAGCAGAAGGTATAGGGAAAGGGGTTTCAGAACTGTCTTATTCACAGAATTCCAAGCATGCTGCTGCCCCCAGATCTCTACATGTTCACCAACTTGGAAGCTCTCCAAACACAGTCCTTTTGGGTTCATTACACGGAGGCTTCATTACAGAGGTATGATTGATTATGTCAGTGGCCATTGAGGATTGATTCAACTTCTAGGCCTTCTCAACTCCCTGGAGGTCAGGCGGGTGGGACTCAAAGTTCCAACCCTCTAATCACAAAGTTAGTTCTTCTGGCCACCATCCTCCATCCTTAGGTGGAGTTTCAAAGCCACCTCATTAACATAACAAAAACACTTTTGTTGCTTTTCATCACTTAGGAAATTCTAAGCGTTTTGGGAGCTCTGCTAGAAACAGAAGACCAAATATATATCTCATTATAAATCACAATACCATATGATTTCACTAGTAAAGTCATTTTTTAAAAAGATTTACTTATTTATTAGAGAGAGAGAGAGAGTGAGAGCACACAAACGGGGGGGAGGGGCAGAAGGAGAGGGAGAGAAAAAAAATCCTCAAGCAGACTCCCCACTGAGTGTGGAGCCCCAGTCAGCCTGTATCCCAGGACCCTGAGATCAAGACCTGAGTTGAAATGAAGAGTCAGATGCTTAACCAACTGAGCCACCCAGGCACCCTTAGTAAATTAATATTTCTTAATCAGTTAATTATAGCCATATCATTTGTATGTATATATTGTATAGACATATATATTTGTACTTTTAAAGTTCTTTTAATGTTGGTGAGTTATCAGAAATAGAAAAATAGTTAAGTAATTCTGAAAATTAATTTTTGAGTCACATTTTTGGTGGAAGGACTATCCCTCATATGATTGATATACCATCTTGTGGAAAATAAAAACATTAGTTGTAGGATAAAATTTGGTATAGAATTAGAAGAGTTGTTTTGATATATTTTAATGATAATAAAACAATGTCCAGCACCTGAAAATGACCGTCACCAGATGGGTTTTTTTTCATACATATTTAATATAGAGTTCTTCACAAAAAGTGAGTAAACCAAATGGATCTTCAGGAAATACTACCACTTCAATAATTATTTACTAGGGTATTGTTGAATTCCACAAGGGACAGTTTGTATTTAAACAAAGCTTTGAATTTGTCCTCCTGACTTTTAGTGTTGAGGCAAGATAACTCTTCTTGAGAAAAGTGAAGTAACATTGGTGTTAGAATTCTTTTTTTTTTTTTAAGATTTTATTTATTTATTCATGAGAGACAGAGAGAGAGAGAGAGAGGCAGAGGGAGAAGCAGGCTCCCAAGGAGCAGGGAGCCCGATGTGGGACTCGATCCCAGGACCCTGGGATCATGACCTGAGCCGAAGGCAGACGCTTAACCATCTGAGCCACCCAGGCGCCCTGGTGTTAGAATTCTTACCTAAACTCAATTAGGCAGAATATTGCAGAGGAGGTTAGAAAGATGGAAAATATCGAAGTTTGTTTCATTTTCAATTGCTTTACTATCCCAAGTGTCATATATTCAAAACACAAGCTCACTTTCTATGTGATGGGTAGGTGATAATATTTGTGATCTGATATAGTAAAAGATATTTTAGATATTTTACCTTTTGATATCCAAATGATCTTGACTGTTGCACTAATTAGCAGGGTGACATAAGACAACTATTTTAATCCTAATTGTGGGATACGGCTTTCTTTCTAGGCCTGTCAGTTGTGAGCAATATAAGATGTATGCTAAGACGAAAAAACAGAAACTCATTGGTAAAATACGAATAAAGTAAATTATGCTGGGTGGCTTTCAGGTGGGGTTTACAAAGGAAAGACACAGACACACAATACATAATGGTATGTATGTGTGAAATATGTAGAGCTAAAAATATTCTGTTGTGGTGTAAAATCATGTATTTGAAGCCCATGTTCTATAAACAAGAATAAATGAAAATCTTGAAATATATGGTAAGAAGTAGCAGACTAATGTCCCAAATAACCTTCTTACAACCTCAGCACAGGCAGGGGATTATAAAGGGGGAAAGGAGGGAGAGGTAAGTCTCAAATGTGAAGCAGATAAAATCAAAGGTTAATTAAAACTCTTCAGAGGAACTTCTAGACCCTAGTCATGGTTGTCTATCTGTCTTGAACAAGCTCCTGGTTGGGATCGTTTGACTGTCACATGCTTTTGGTTTGGCATCAGTTGCATTCTTTATGTTCCCTATAGAGCTTAAACAATTATTATCTTGGTTACAATTTAAGCTTTAGATTGTGTTTGAGAGTTACATGCAGGAGTGTTAACATAGTTTGCTCTGTGTTGTATAGTCAAGGTTTCTCCTGTTCACCTTACTTTCAAACAATTCAAGGCAGAAGAGAAAGGCAGGACTTCAAAATGGCGTTTGTTCTGCGACAAATGGATCAAGGGGTGCATCGGGATGCAAACACATTCAGATTTGAATGGCTGCCGGAGCTGTAGGTAGAATGAAGGAGAATTCAGTTAGCCCACCCAAAACTCTGGATCAGGTAGGAAGGTCATCATTAGTGCTTCTTTTTTCAGCTTTGGAGATACATTTATTCAACAATCTCATTCATATGCTATTTGGTTGGGCCCTGGGGTATATACTCTTGTTAACTCAGTCTCAACTAATACAGGAAGAAAGTTTTGTTTTTGCTTTTGTTTTTTTAAAGAAGTATTTTTAAAAGGTATCTACATAATAACTCAATTTCTTATTTTCCAGCAGGTAAGTGTCATTAGCATTGTAATCCTACTACTTTGGGCCTGTAAGAGCCAACTATTTGTCAATGTCTCATCTGTTGTTTCCTGCAGGAGTCTGTCTGCCATAAGAAAATCTCCCCTAGAAAGCCAATGCTCCTTCCTAATAGCTAGGATAATCTGCAAAAAGAAGTATGAGAACTTGTCCTTTTGTCTCTGAGTAAATGTAAGGTTAGCATGTAGACTGTAGGAGGGGTGGAGATGCACGTTGTGTTAGTTTTTTCATTGGCCTCGGCTAACCAGCCAAGTTCTAACGATTCCCAGGGGATGGACTGTAGCAGCCATGAAAATAAATTGCTTGATTTTTCCCACTGTGAGAAGCATGAGTGCTAATATTCCCAGCTTCTGCTTCTCTGCATTGAGGCTGATGCCACCAGGTCATGTCTGAGCACTGTAGTGGTACTAAAGCAGGCCCACTGGGGTGAGGTGCAGTCTTCCCTTTTGGACAACACTGGCTCAAGGTCTCTGCATTAACCTGGCTAAACCTTTCTTGGTGTTGTTCCACCCTCATACAGTCTTCCCACCCATGCCTCCTCCCTTCTCTTTCTTTTCTTGCACATGTCAACTTGCATTACAGTCTGAAGGCTCTCCTCATCTGTTCATACTCTGTGCTATAATAAATCTCTCGCACTTTAATTTTCGCAAAATCTTCTCCGACCTCAAACTGATGCTATAAGATAGAGCTTAATTTTTTTTTTTTTGTTTTATATATGTAGTAGAATGAGGGTAAAGAAAACCGAGCCAGTATTTTGGAGATGTTGAATGGGGAATTAAAGCCAATGAACTCTCAAATTTCAGCCTTAACAAAATAAAAGGGTTTTTTGTTTGTTGTTTATTTGTTTTGGTCTTAAAACTATCTAATGGGCTTTTGGTTAGATCACATCTTCCACATGTTCATTTGAAATTGAGTCTCATCTGTCTTTATACTTCTCTGTATTAAGTGATTTAGCCATATGAGATTTCTATTTTGGTAGGTCAAACAATTGTCAATACCATTGCATTTACTAAGGTAACCCGGGAAGTCATATCTATTCTCAAGGTTGGCAAACATGGAAAATTACACATGAGAGATTTGCATGTGATAAGCCTGCTAGTAGCTCACATAATTTCTACCTTTGTTTATGGGCCTGAAATCAATCGCCTACCCAATTATAACTGCAGAGGAGGCTGGGAAATGTAGTCTGGGTCTTTGCTCAGGAAGGATAAACAGGTTTGGTTGACCAGGTGTCAGTAATAGTCACATTCTGGTAACAAATGCCATTTCATTCTCCTTCCCACTCTCAGGGGCTATGCCTAATTCCTGCATCCAATCACAAATCAAAGATTTTAAAGGATGCAAGTCTTTTCCATCAGTCTCAGATAGGGAGCTTCCAAGTCTAGTGACCTGTAAACTAATGAGTTAAATTATATGTTCTCCCCCACCTTTATCCATATAAACCCAATAGAGGATATTAAACCAGGGGCAGGGTAATTGAACTAAAAACTTTTATTTCTTGTATTCCTTGGTCCAATAGTTTTTTTTTTTTCCCTCAAGTTAATGGCAGCTACCTTGAGGCCATTAGAAATAATGGCATTAGGTGAGAAGTGCATACTCATATATATGGCACAATGTGAATATTAATAAGACTTTATCACTCAAAGTTGCTTGTGTCTTACCCCATACTTTTGAAGTATAGAGGCAATCAATTTTTCTAACACTTTAAAGCTTTAAATTACTATCTCTATTCACTTTCATGTTTTCATACAAATAGACTGATTCTTTTTTGCATTTAATTTTTTCTTGTGTCTCCTTGTTAAAAGCAGAGAGTACAAGGCAAAGCACAGTATTACTCTGAATCCTTATAGTTTTTTCACATAGATTTAGAATCAGGGGCCTGCCTTCTGTAGGTACTTATTTTAGTAAATATTTTGTGCTACTGCATAACATGATTACCCATATTTCCTTCCACCAATATATTTTAAATTATTCTCAAGACGTAACTTAGTAAAGACTCTTAAGTAGGAACGAAGAGATTTGCTAGAAATTTCAACATATTTTCAGTTCTGAAAGTTTCCCTTTCAAAATATGATTTGCCATCACCTTTTCTGCATACCTGACTTATTCCCGTGTCAATGGTTATAGAAAGCAACTTAGTGAAAGGCAGTTTATCTTCCAATCCTTGAAGTTTGAGAAATGTTTACAGGCAGTGTCCCTTGGAAGGCGGGGAGAGAAATCAAAACTTCTCTGCACTCAGTCCTGCATGTCAGAATGTGCTGGTGTCCCCTCAGTCCCAGATCCTTGGTCTTTTGCCAAGATAAATTAGATAGAGATTAGATAGAGACCTCCTGAAGGTAACCTACCACATGTGTCATCATCCCATTCAACTCATTTTTATTATTCACATCATCACATCAACAAAATCTGCCAGGGTAGAGCTACATTGGTGTCTAGTTAATCTAGATTTACCCTGTTCTAGAGATAACACTGGCTTCTAGCAATACCCTCCAAGACTGCACACTTTTTTTTTTTTAAGATTTTATGTATGGGGGGTGGCTGGTTGGCTCAGATGGTTAAGCATCTGCCTTCGGCCCGGGTCATGATCCCAGGGTCCTGGGATCGATCCCTGCATCCGGCTCCCTCCTCAGCGGGAAGCCTGCTTCTCCCTCTCCCGCTCCCCCTGCTTGAGTTCCCTCTCTCGCTGTCTCTCTCTCCCTGTCAAATCAGGAAATAAAATCTTAAAAAAAAATTATGTATTCATTTGAGACAGAGAGATACAGAGATAGAGGGAAAAAATATTAGTGGGGGGAGGTGATGAGGGAGAATCAGCACTCCCCTGCAAATCTCCAACCTCATGGGGTCTCACTGCAGAGAGGACAGAGAGAAGAGCCTCTGTCCCCATGGAGAGTTGCACACTGGCATGCGATGCTACCTCAGTGGACTCCCAGCCCTTGGCTTTCTGGGCACAGATTGCTTGCCCTGAACTGCATTATCTCCTACCCCTTACTGCCCGTCTTTGAGGGTTCTGTCCCTTTGGGTCACCCCTAACATAAACCCTTAAATCCTGTAAGTAAAATCTTCGAAGAATTTATAGCCAAAAGCAAAATCAGTGAAATTTAAAAGCCAGAATATAATATTGACACTCTCTTTTCAAAAAAGATTTTATTTATTTATTTGAGAGAGAGAGAGAGAAAGAGAGACAGATCACAAGCAGGAGGAGGGGCAGAAGGAGAGGGAGAAGCAGACTCCCTGCTTCCCTGCAGAGCAAGGAGACCCCCCAGGTGGGGCTTGATCCTAGGATCCTGAGATCATGACCTGAGCTGAAGGCAGATGCTTAACCGACTGAGCCAGCCAGGTGCCCCAATACTGAAATTTTATTGGTTAAATTTGACTTAGAATAAATGCCCTAATTGTCATGATAATTAAAATTAATTAAATAAATAATAAAATAATACATGAATAAATAATATAAGTATATACATAAAAATAAAAAAGCTAAAATATATAATTAACCTCAGAAGCAATATAATTTTATTGTCTACATATTTTAATAATTTTGGGTATTAAGTGTCTCTCTGTCCCCTTTCCACATACAGCTTTAGAGTCCTTTCTATTTTCTTTATGAACAATCAAGAGGGAAAATTTTAAAATCCAAACAGGAATAAAAGGCATTGTCTTCACATCATCATTGAAAAACAATTGATTATTTTTTTTTTTAAGATTTTATTTACTCGACAGAGAGAGAGACAGCCAGAGAGGGAGCACAAGCAGGGGGAATGAGAGAGGCAGAAGCAGGCTTCCCGCGGAGCAGGGAGCCCAATGCGGGGCTCGAGCCCAGGCCTCTGGGACCATGACCTGAGCCAAAGGCAGATGCTTGATGACTGAGCCAACCCAGGTGCAACAATTGATTATTTTTCAAATTAAATAAAAAATTAATAAATTACCTCTAAAGTTTATAATTTAGAATAATAAAGATGTTAAGGAAGGTGATGTAATGGAATAAGTCTGTTTTTGGAGAGAGGAAGAGTAGGAATGTGAACAATTGCTGGAGAAAAACAACACTGATGGAGAGAAATAGCTATGTTTTATGAAACACGAGTCTAAGAGACAGTAAAATAAAATTATGCTAAGTATTCTTATTTCCAGTTTTATTTTGGGCATTAAAAACATAATGTAAAAGGTTATTCTAACATATTATTTTTTTGTTTCCTATGGAGGGTCAGGATCTTGCTTATCACATAATACCTGAAATAAAACCAATTGAATTAACAATCTCATTCAAAAGTATCAAAAAAGCTTAATACTTCTTGGTATTTGAAACAACTTACTTTGAATTTGTCCAGCAAGTGTTAGGGAACATTAAAAATACAGATCTCCCTCAACTTAACATGGAGCTTCATCCTGACAAACCCATCATAGGTTAAAAATATCATTAAGTCGAAAATACATTTAACACACCTAACCTACCAAACATCATACTTACCTCAGCCTCACCTACCTAAAACATGCTCGGAACACGTCCCTGAGACCACAGTTGGGCAAGATCATCTAATACTTTATAATCAAGTGTTGATTATTTCATGTAGTTTATTGAATACTCTACTGAAAGTGAAAAGCAGGATGGTTGTACGGGGACAGATGGTTGTCAGTATAGGGGTTGTTTACCCTTGTGATCGCATGGCTGACTGGGACCTGCCAAGATCATGGGAGGATGAGGTTGTGTATTGGTGGCTCCAGAAAAGATCCAAATTCAGAATTCAAAGTATGGTTTCTACTGAATGCATATCAATTCTGCACCATCATAAAGTCAAAAAAATCATATGTCGAACTCCGGTAAGCCAGGGACCATCTATAAATAAATTGTTCCTCTTAGATACCTGAAGCCATTAGATTCAAAATAAATCAGTTATTTCCTGTATACAAGAACATCTTATTTCTGGCACTGAAGACACTATTTTAATGTGGTGTGAAAATGAACTGGATTATTAAGTTACACACTTTAAATTAATCAAGGCTTGTAGGACTTATGGCCTCACAGTGATTTTCCTATGCCTCATTTTATGTCTCTGTCCTGTCTTTAACTCAACATACACACACAATTTGTTCAGTTGGAATTAAGCACTGGATTAATTAGATACTTTTGAGAATCCTAATACATTGTTCTTTGGTATTGTTTTGTTTTCAGTGTATTCAGGTTTACATATTGTGCTTTGGGTCAGAATAATCAAACAAAACATTGTAATGACAGAAACATATAAAGGTTTTAAGTCTAAGTGTACCACATTTAAATTTTTAAGTATGCTACTCTTATTTTAAATCTGCATAAAATAAGCTGATTATGAAAAATATATGCAAATAAAGGTTCTTTTTTTATGGTTAATGACAATAATACAGACAAAGGCAGTAAGTATTGGGAGACAGGAAAGAGCATATCAGCATCCCTGACACTTTATCTGTTATATGGTTAACAGTTTTAATAAAATCAGTTTACATATAAAAATATTTTGAAAGACAGAGCTTTAGATGTACGTGCTAGCATAATGGGTCAGCAGAAGTATAGTTTTCATGAAGGCCAAGTGCTCTAGAGTTCTAGGATGACAACTGTCAGCAGTATGAAAGCCCAAAGATCTCTTTATGTATGTAATAGTCTTGCTGGTCCAACTTCAGTTCTCAGTTGTCCGTATAAGATAATAACTCATATTCATTTTAATCAGCATACTGAGTTTTTCTCTTGCAATGACATATAAGGACAAATAAGAGACACTGTTCTTTAATACTGAACATAAGGGATAGTATCATATACATTTAGAATGTGTTACATGTATTAACTAATACAGTAGGATCCAGTGTGCTAGGAATGACAAAGACATGATAAATTTAGATTTCAACACTCTTCTCAAATGCATTCAATAGGTTGGTAAAAGTCTCTAGCATGATAATAATTGGTGCTGTGGACATTAATTACAGCAAATCTTTTTTCTAACTTTAGACTCATGGATGAAAATAATCTCAGTTTGCAGTTTCAATTCATATTACTGACATGAGATTGATTAAATTATTTATATTGGTATTGGTTTTAGATACTGTAGTCTTAAATTGATGGAGTGCAAAACATAAGATTCAACCATACAATATTTCCTTTCTGTAGGTCCTCATCAGCAAAATCAACAGCTCCACTGTTGAAACTACTACACCACAAAATCAGAGCAAAAGTGATGACATTTTAATACTTCACTTTTAATGGATTTGCCAAAGAATATTGATCCATTTTTGGTACTGTGTCTGGTACTTATTTTCTTATGCAATATCTACATCCCATTAAAACCTATGGGTCATATACCCACACTTGTAAAAGCAAACAAACCAAAATATCCAGCAACTCAGAGTTTGTCAAGTAACCACAAATATACAGAAAAATATTTTTTAAATGTCTTCAAAATATTCTATAGAAATGATTTAATATTAATGTTTGCCCAGTCTATTTTAAAAAATTTCTTCCAGACCCACAAGAATTCCAACATCAATTATGTAATGACTTCTATATGCAAGTCACTATTCACAATCTTATATCCTTTGCGTTATTTTATAAAGTAATCTAATAATTATACACACTAAGAGCAATTTTAGGTGGAATTGCATTTATTTTTGATTGTGTGTATGTATATGTACCTTTTTTGTACTTTCAATAATTAATAAAGTCTGCTGCAATTTTGTGAAGAAACATAAAGGACTTGATTTATTCTTATAATTTTTTTTAAATTTAAAAGACTAAACAATAAGTCTACTGACTACCTGTCATTAGATTTATGCTGCTAATAAGATTTTTTTAATTGTAGGATATTTTTTAATCTTTATTTTTTCCCTAAATGTGTATCTTTTTATTCTATATTGATATCTATATCAACATCTATATTTATATCCATGTAGTTTTCATCTACGTTGTAGACATTCGTGTCTATGACATTAGCTCTGATAGATAATATCTCATACTGACAAATCAGTACAACTTGCCTTTGAGGGATTACCATTTTATTCACTCATATGCCTCATCTCTTTACCTTTTCCTTGTGATATTTTATTGCTATATTTCCATAAAATGTTTTAACTATAAATATAAGGGAAAAGAAAAGAATATTGAAATTATCAGTAACAGTATACGTCTTTAGGAGGACTGGCAAAACAATGCTATAATTTGAAATGTAGAGAATAGTCTTTTATCATTCTACTTCGTTCTGGAAATATTTTAAGATATTTTAAATTTTATTTAATTAGCTGGATAGTCCATATCCTGTTATGACTTGCCATGTAAACAGAATAACAACAGATTGTCAGGATTTGTCGTCCCTTAGGACTATAATAAGATCTCTCAGTTTTCGAACAAAGAAGTTTATGGAGAGATCTGTGCTCCTCATACTATTTTCCCCTGAGATTTGTATTTTCTAATGGCAGCAGGTTAATAAAAGAAAACCATTGAGCTCACAATATTTAACATGAAATAAGACGGACTTTGTACTCACAACTGGATATTGAGATGTATGTCCTCTGCCTTCTAGTACCGAACATTTCTTTCCATTATTAGTTTTCTGTTTTATATCTTTATCTTAACTTTCTCTTTGCTGCTTAAATCAAATTTTAGGTACTAAGTTCATTATCTACACTTTCACTCGAAGGCAGTGGTATCTCCTTTGTAAGAAAAATGCCTCTTACTTTTACAAAGCACAATGAATGGTTCTGTTCCTTCACACAGTTGCGGATTAGCTGGTTCAGGAAGAACTATGCCTTGTGTGTGACTTCTTCCCTCAGCTTGCTATGCAATCTTGGGCCTATCCTAACAATCTAAAACAAGAAGATGACACAAATTTACAGATCAATGCCTAAAAAATATAGGATCAATGCCTAAAAGATATAGGACCAATGCAGGCTTCAAACATCAGAATGTTCCTTTTCCTAGGGTGACCCAATTACATTCTTTCCCTTGAGAAAGACTGGTCTTGCTTTCACTTATGGGGAATAGAATAGGAGTGAGATAAGAGCTTTTAGTTTCTTCTAGAAGTAGACGTCCCACAGATAACAGTGTCCTATCAGAAACCAGCTATGGTAGTGGGCATGTTAACCTATACTGAGAACTGAGACAAGTTCTAATTATATCAAAATCATGTTTGTGTGTGTCTATGACAATAAAAGTGATCTATTCAAAGAATGATTGTAATTTTCCTCCAATGTGCTAATGAATGAGATACTGATTTTGAGGAGACTCTTCAGGATAATAAAATAGAATGATATTCCGAAGACTTAAAGTTGGATTTTTATTGTTTTACCACGACAAAAAGGGTGAAAAATCTATAAGGCATTAGGATTTTTAAACATATTGGAAATGGAACTTTGCTTTGGTTGACAGTGAACAAGCACCTTATTTTCACCCTGTTCCATATAAATCTATACTCTTCTTTGTTGAGGCATCCTTTCTCCTCTTTGAGATTCTGGCTAAAATACCCTTCTTCCTTGCCCTCTAGTTTATTCTCCTGTTTTTCTACTCTACTTTTAAGCCTGTCTGTTTTTTCAGGTCCTAATATTAGTCACTGCACTTCCAGAGTTCCCATTTTATTCTCTATGGCATCACATTTTCCACTGAAATTCTTCTTGTCATTTAATTTCTTGAAAGTATTAGTTCTGTTATTTTAAAGTCCTTTTCCGATAACTTCAGTACTGGGTTTCCTGTTAGTCTGTGTGTGGCCTTGCCTCTTTTTTTCTCTCATTTCTCAACGTGCCTAGTCTTTCTCATGCTCCTTATCTCCTCCCTGTGTGTGTATTGGCCATTGTGATGAAAAATTTTAGAAGTGATATGCTGCTCTGTATGATGTTTCCATTTTGCAGAGAGGATTTCCTTTTGCTTTGGGTAAGGCAATTATGTAAAGGTAGATCCCCTAATCCAATCAAAGATTGAGCTGGTGCAGGAGGACTAATTTATTTTTACTTCCTATTTGCTCTCAGTAGAAAGCCTTTTGCTGTTCTTTTTTTTTTTTTAAGATTTTATTTATTTATTTGACAGAGAGAGACACAGCGAGAGAGGGAACAGAAGCAGCGGGAGTTAGGAGAGAGAGAAGCAGGCTTCCCGCTGAGCAGGGAGCCCGATGCAGGGCTCGATCCCAGGATGCTGGGATCATGACCTGAGCCAAAGGCAGACACTTAACGACTGAGCCACCCAGGCGCCCTGCCTTTTGCTATTCTTAAATACTCAGAACAGTTCCAAAGGTATCCCTCTATCCCTGTGAAACAGTAGAAAAATTGCTATCAAATACGGGGCCTACCTTGCTGGATTCCTCTCTTCTCTCAGATCCTTTGCAATTGGCAAGCTTACTGATGCCTTCAAACAGGGGTGTGTGTGTGTGTGTGTGTGTGTGTGTGTGTGTTTGTGTGTGTGTGTGTGTTTATACACACATGCATGTGTATGTATATAAATTTTGTCCTCCTTTTCTGCTTCTCTTTTGAAAGTTTAGTTTGAAATAAACTGGTCTGCTTATCTAGGAAGAAGACCTTAGTTAGGAGGATCTAAGCTCTAGTGAACACGGTATGTCTGGAATTGTGATAAAGCTAAGAGAATTGATAATAAGTTTTATGATATTTTATCTATGCTGTCCTCCATGTCGTTCTGCATACTCAAGTCAAGCTATTTTCTTTCACATTAACAGCATGAGTGGAGGCTGTATACTCCTTGTCTCAGATAACAGGGCAGAGTTTCCAAAATGATGCAACAAATTTTTGTATATAATGTCTGTGAGAGAGAAAAAAAGAGCCTACTTTCTCATCCACCTTGTGTTTTCACAAATCTTATTACTTAAGATTATGTTAAACTGGGAAATAATTCTATCTGGTATGAAATGAAAGTATATTTCCATAAATATACTCTACGGCTAGGTAAAATTTGTGAAGATTTTAGGTTAAGAACTACATTTTGTGATAGGAACTTTGGTTTTTCTCTTGTTGAAGACTGGAACTCTAGTTAACTGGTCATCCATGTGCAAGAGCCCCCACTTACCTGCAGTTTTGTGCTCCATGGTTTCTGCTCCCCATGGTCAACCGTGATCCAGAAACAGATGAGCCTCCTTCTGACAAATTGTCAGAAGGTCAGTAGTAACCTAACACTATGTCACAACGCCTACGTGCATTCACCTCTCTTCATCTCACCAGCTAATTATTTTATCACCCCACATTATTATAAGGTTAAGTACAGTAAAATGCGATATTTTGAGAGAAAGACCACATTCGCATAGCTTTTATGACAATATATTGTTATAATTGCTCTATTGTATTATTAGCTCTCGTTTCATCTCTTATTGTGCCTAATTTATAAATTAAACTTTGTCATAGCTATGTATGGATAGGAACAAAACATATATAGAGGGTTTGGTACTATCTGCGGTTTCAGGCATCTACTGGGGGTTTTGGAATGCATCCCCTGCAGATAAGGGAGGACCACCGTATACTGACTTGCAAAAGAGTTTTTGCTGCAAGAAATAAAGTACAGAACTGACATTAGGAGCAGCTTTCAGTGTGTGTGTGGGGAGCACTGCTCCAGTGAAGATTATTGGATGGTGCACAGAGATACCTGGCCTAAATTACTAAGAAGGTTGTCCTCACAGAAGATGGGCTTTGTTTCTGCAAGTGCCTGGAAATGAGCTGAGGGCAGGAGCAGGAAAAAAAAAGGCAGTGTTCAAGCACCCATTGGTGATGCTAAATCAGAATCCTTGACAGCTTGTTTTGCAGTCTTCTAGAAAATGAGAATTTCTGCGGGGCGCCCAGGTGGCTCCATTGGTTAAGCGTCTGCCTTCAGCTCAGGTCATGATCCCAGGGGCCTGGGATCGAGCCCCACATCGAGCCCCACATCGAGCCTCGCGTGAGGCTCCCTGCTCCACAGGGAGCGTACTTCTCTCTCTCCCTCTGCCTTTGTCCCCCCCCACCCCCCACGTTGTGCTCTCTGGCTCACTCCATCCCTCTGTCAAATAAATAAATAAAATCTTAAAAAAAGAAAGAAAATGAGAATCTTGCATCAGCTGCAGGTGTCGACATGCCAGGAGACCCTGTGTGCTAGTAAAAATATCTGCTGTTTCTGACCTAGAGTCTTAGCAATCCACTGTCCTGGGGGGAGAAGCAGCTCTTTATGAAAACCATTCCTCAGTTCACCAGGGCCCTTATATGTCCCAAAGGATGCTCTGGAACCATTGAGGAGCCTTGAGCCAAGCAAGCTGAGCATCTCTAGGAGAACTGATATGCAGTTACACCTGGATGGGTGTCTAAGGAGTATGTTAGAATAGAGGAAGAAACACACAGGGTGGGACATAGATATCCACACTGCAGGTGAATATAAACTGTGACTACTCCTGCATGTGACCTAATACTTGTTAATATAAAACCAAAGAGAGACAAAATAAACAAACTGATGATTGCATTAATGCTTAAATATACATATTTCTATTTTGTCATTTAAACAATAAAAGTTTATTTAGGTTATTTGTCAGTAATAAATATCTGTGTATGTAATATATTATCACCTGTAGAGAGTTGCTCTGGAATACAATAAGAATAATTTATAAAGCTACAGTTAACTATGCAGTAAAGAATGGTTTAGGTTTAATAAAAATCCAATTTAATTACTGCATCAGCATTGGTAATAAGGAAAAAACAAATGCACTCCAGCGAGTGCATTAGGGCAATTTTAAAAGCTACTCAATTTACACAAAACCAGGTTTTCCGTTTGTATTTTTAAAATCCTTAATGACACTTGAGAAACTTTACTCTTAGAACAATGTTATTTGATGACTTCATTTAGTAGATATTTATTTATTAAATGAACTCTTATTATGTATGCTAGACACAGAGGATAAAGAGGGAACAAAACACATCAAAATAACTCCCTAAATGAAGCTTATGAAACTTATATTCTGGTGTGGGGAGACAACACACACACACACACACACACACACACACACACGCATTCAAGCGCACGTGCATTATAGAATTAATAATCCTACTTCCTCAAAACACTTAGTGGTAACAGAGTGGTATGACCATTCCAATCAAGCAAGGGCAGCCAACAGAAGGAGGAGGGTAGAAAGGGCATGCTACAATTTGCACTGGAATAAGCTTAGCTTATGCTACCCAGACTCCTTAAATTCATAGTCATGAACCTCAAGTGGACCCCTCTTGCTACTCAGCAAATACACCTCTTCATGTTTCCCTACTCTATGATTATTTCATATCTTCTCTTTTCACAAACACCCAACATCTTTTTTCCCCATCCTCACCTTTAGCTGTCCCCTTACCATTCCTTCTTCACCAAGTAACTTGAAGTTATCAGAAAATAAAGTCTCCCACAATCCCCCTCCCAGAGCATCTGCATCTGCATATAGTACCTTCCTTCTTGATACCCCAAATCTGGGCTGTCCAGTATGGTAGCCCCCAGCCACATGTGGCTAGGGAGCCAATGACATGAGGCTAGTTTAAATTGAGATGTCCTGAAAGTATAAAATCCACCCTGGATTTCAAAGACAATATGAAAAACTGAATGCAAAATACCTCATTTAATTTGTTAAGATTGGTTAAATGTTGAAATAATATTTTGGATATATTTGGTATATAGCCTATTATTAAAATGAATTTCCTCTGCTTCTTTTTACTTTTTTTGAAATGTAGCTATTAGAAAATTTAAAATCCCCTCTGATGCTTACATTATAATTCTGTTAGGCAGGGCTGCCCTACAAGGACTCTGGACTTCTATCGTAAGCTGATCTCTCCTCTTCTATAGAGGATGTGTAAGTGCATTGCACCAGCATGTCTCCCGTCTCTTCCCTACACGACTGCTTTGCTCACCCGCCCTCCTGCATTTTCCACGGCAAGTACATAGGTTGCTATTCTCCTGTTTTTACAAAGGTGTTCCCAGAACTCCTCTTTCCTTGCCAATCAATGTCCCATTTCTCTGGTTCCCTTTTCAAGATCAGGCATGTTCAGGGAGGTATGACCATAGGTGTCAGCCTCTGGTCTCCTTTTCAGCAAAACTTTTCAAGAGT
Organism: Callorhinus ursinus; assembly: GCF_003265705.2. Taxonomy (NCBI): domain Eukaryota; kingdom Metazoa; phylum Chordata; class Mammalia; order Carnivora; family Otariidae; genus Callorhinus; species Callorhinus ursinus. Next base: position 83,420,554 of record NW_027397065.1, on the reverse strand, counting down.
ACCCTATATTCTCAGTTTTTGCCTTCCCTATTGGAAAACTCTCTATTACCACCACCCTCCCCCAACAATGAAAGCATAATGGTTTTTTTATGGTTGACTTTTACATGGTAACAATCTTGAGGTCAATCCCAAGTTGGCATCTTATTTGACCTGGCTTCATCATGTGCAGAGTTGATTATCTTCCTTCTTGACATGGTTCCTTCAGTGAGCTTCCAGAACACTCCATTCATAGAACATCCCTCCAACCTTTCCCATTACTCCTTTTTCACCCTCTGTTTCTGGAATATACATTACCTCGAAGCACTTACTTTTGATGTGTTCTGCCTTAGTCTTCTCTTTACACTTATTTTCTGGGTGATTTTATGTAGCCCCAAGAACTTTCCACCTGTATCTTCAGACACACCCTCTGTCAGAGCTCCAGATTAATATATGTGAATAACTAGCCCCTTTCTCTGTTTAGGTTTCTCATTAGCCCACCACATTTGGGGCTTTCGAAATTGATATTCTGCCCCCCCCCCCAGACTCCAAATCTGCTCCAGCTGTAGTTTCCTCATCTCAGCGGATGGCAGCGCTTTTCCTGTTCTTCAGACTAAAAACCTAAAAGGAGTCATTTTTAAGTCTATCTTTCTCTGCACTCAGATGCTATTAGGCCACGAATCTGTTGTCTCCAGTTTCAAAACAGAGTAACAGATCCAGTCACTTCTCACCACTTCCACTGCTGTCCCTGGGAATGCACCTTTATCCTCTCCTCCCTGGTCCTCAAATAGCCCCTCAGCTGTATTCTCTGTTTCTACTCTTGCTCACTGCAATGTGTCCTCAACAGAGAATCCAGACCAATTCTTTCTGAACACAAACTAGACCACATTGCTCTTGTACCTGAAGCCTGCAATAATTCTCCATTACATCAGAATAAAGTTCAATAGATCCACAATATTATACCTAAAAATCCTCTACCTAATCTTCTTTCCCCCTCAACCCTCTCCCACTGTTTTCTCTTTGGACTAATTTTCTACTAACTGTTCACCTTCCTAAATATGCTGAACCACACTGGTGTCTTCTCTATTTCTGCTTTATAGGTTGACATCTTTGCTTTATAAGTTGACACTGGTTGTTTGTTCTGCCTGAAAAGTTTGTCTTCCAGGTCATAATGTAGGGCAATTTTTTACCCACTTCCAAGTTTTTGTTCAAACACCAAATTACTGACGAAGCCGCTGGGCAAATTAATAAGAACACTTTTGCCATTCCCCATGCCTATGTCCCACACCTTTCTAATAAACTGCTCTCTCACTAAGATATGGAAAGCTTGATCTTTCAAAATCCAAATATGTACTTTAAAGTGTTTAGATTAAGCAATTATTGGTTCATTCCCCACCATCTGCCATCAGTGACAAGATTTCTTTTTGCTTGACTGCCAACTTTCTCCCAGGAAGCTAGAATAAATAATGAATATTTTTAGTCATGAGGTTTCTTTGAACTTTTCAGGAAAAAAAAAGAAAAACACCTGAGGAGTGGGAGGAAAAGGGGAAAGAAAAATTGGGGATTTCATTGATAATGGCATGTGAAGAGAGAATGAAGATTGATTACACTGTGGAGAGGCTTCTATTGGATTTTGTATTTTCTTTGCTGCCTGAAATGCCAGAAGCAAAGTCTGTGTTTCCCTGGTGGATGCACACTAGACACAGAGTAGCAGACAGCTTGGACAGAGACCCAGGCTGAAATCAGCAAGGTTTTTTATTTTACTGCAACTTGAAAAAGAAAGTGGGTGTTTGTTGAATACACAGTATCTCTAATGGTATAGCCGTTTGCTATTTTTTATTAAAGTCAGTTTTATTCCCTGTGTTAAGGAAAGCACTCCCTTGGGTGCCTGGGTGGCTCAGTTGGTTAAGCGACTGCCTTCGGCTCAGGTCATGATCCTGGAGTCCCGGAATTGAGTCCCACATCGGGCTCCCTGCTCAGCAGGGAGTCTGCTTCTCCCTCTGACCCTCTTCCCTCTCGTGCTCTCTATCTCTCATTCTCTCCCTCTCAAATAAATAAATAAAATCTAAAATAAATAAATAAAATCTTAAAAAAAACCTTTAAAAAAATAAAAAAATTAAAAAAAAAAGGAAGGCACTCCCATGAAAAAGAGAGAGAGAAGTAAATAAAACCTGAATCAGGACTCAGTGTTCACCTCATTTGTGATTAGCAAAAGTAACCTTTAGAGCATCTTGTTTTTCATTAGTGGAGATGTGCAGAACCTCTAAATAACACAACTTGCTCTCCACCCCACCCCGCCCCCATTCTTTGTATCCTCTTGGTTTTAATTAAAACATTCTTATCTCTTGTAGCTCATATTGTTGGTTTGAGGGTTGGTGGTGGTGGTGGTGGTGTTTTTTTTTTTTTTAAGTTCATCTTCTATCTCCTTCTAAGTCTACAGTAAAAATGAATTAAGAATCATGCAGTGATTTTCTTGAACCATTGCCAAGGTAAGAGTAACTTTTATGTAATTCCTTTAATTTCAATTGTACTAGTCATTCTGGGATCTTCAGAGATCCACAATATTTGATCAGATCAAAGACTGAATAAAAAAGCAAATTCTCAAAATTCTCTAAATCTACATACAGTAAACTGACTTTTTTGGGAATTATTTACTATTTTTAAAAGTTTATTATATCAGCTTTCCTATACTGGCATAATTTTTTTAAAAGATTTTATTTTATTTATTTATTTGAGAGAGAGAGAGAGCACAAGAGGGGGTAGGGTCAGAGGGAGAAGCAGACTCCCCGCCGAGCAGGGACCCCAATGTGGGACTCAATCCCGGGACTCTGGGATCATGACCCAAGCCGAAGGCAGTCGCTTAACCAACTTAACCCAGGAGCCCTATACTGGAATCATTTTTTTAAAACCATAAAATGGTAGTCAGCTCATCCTACTTAATCTGATCATTGAAATCAATGTTGGTGATCTGACCTTTTCCAGGAAAGGCCTTCACCACTTTCAATCTCATATGTATACTCTGATATATTTTCTGTGTTTTTAAAATTGGTTTTATGGACCAATATGAATATAGACAATAAGATTTGAGATACACTCTGGCCAGCATGTATCTTTCTTGGATTGCTAAATGGAGTAGGGCACTTCCATAATAATTTGTATTCTTGTGTTTATTTCAGGAAACAGCTGTAGTGATTTTGGCGTGTATTGTCTTTAAATCTCTATCACAGTGCTTCAGCTACAGATAATTATAATTAAAATTAATTGTAGACTGAAAACAATTTTCTTTTAAAACAACATTCTACATTAGGAGTTTCTTTGAAGCATGAAACCAAAAATAATTTCTTTAATTACATTTATTTCAGTCTAAATGGAGATGTTTATTATTGGATAGAACAAGGGGACAATTTGCCTATGTTTTCCCAAGTCCTTAGAATAAATAGTAGAACTTTCCTGTATGATAAAAAAAAAGGCATATATTGTTCTGTGCTTTTATTACAACTGTTCTGTTAACAAGATGCAGGTACAATGTGACTAAGAATAGACAGTTGTAACAAGACAAAATGAAAGAAAATTGTGTATGTAGGAAAGAGTATCTTAGCAGTATCTGTTTACATAGATCTTGAGATGGTATGAAGTACGTCTAAGTTTCTCATATCCCTTACAATATCTCCCTGCATATGTCATAGATTGACGCAGATTTTGGACACAGCTGAATTCTAGATAGTTATTTGATAAGAAATTAAATCATTTTAATGACAGGAATCTATTCTAGACAGTTATGTCTTTTTGTAATGATGTTTTCTGAAATTATAAAATTAATAATTTAGTGTAATTTAGAAATTACAAAGGGGTGTAAAATTTAAGCTTCATTAAATTTTTTCATTCATACTTCACTTTTTTTGACAATGCAGTGTATTTTATTATGGCATTTTATGTAAATATAGGTTATGGGGTAATTTATATGTTTCTTTTTTTTTTTCACACAGAACGTTCCCTCTTTAATACTCATCACCAGGCTAACCCATCCCCCCACCCCCTCCCCTCTAGAACCCTCAGTTTGTTTTTCAGAGTCCATCATCTCTCACGGTTTGTTTCCCCCTCTGATTTCCCCCCCTTCATTCTTCCCCTCCTTCTATCTTCTTCTTCTTCTTCCTTTTTTTCTTAACATATATTGCATTGTTTGTTTCAGAGGTACAGATCTGTGATTCAACAGTCTTGCACAATTCACAGCGCTCACCATAGCACATACCCTCCCCAATGTCTATCACCCAGCCACCCCATCCCTCCCACCCCCCCACCACTCCAGCAACCCTTAGTTTGTTTCCTGAGATTAAGAATTCTTCATATCAGTGAGGTCATATCATACATGTCTTTCTCTGATTGACTTATTTCACTAAGCATAACACCCTCCAGTTCCATCCACGTCATTGCAAATGGCAAGATCTCATTCCATTTGATGGCTGCATAATATTCCATTGTATATATATACCACCTCTTCTTTATCCATTCTTCTGTCGATGGACATCTTGGCTCTTTCTAGAGTTTGGCTATTGTGGACATTGCTGCTATCAACATCAGGGTGCATGTACCCCTTCGGATCCCTACATTTGTATCTTTGGGGTAAATACCCAGTAGTGCAATTGCTGGATTGTATGGTAGCTCTATTTTCAACTTTTGAGGAACCTCCATACTGTTTTCCAGAGTGGTTGCACCAGCTTGCATTCCCACCAACAGCGTAGGAGGGTTCTCCTTTCTCCGCATACCCGCCAACATCTGTTGTTTCCTGATTTGTTAATTTTAGCCATTCTTACTAGTGTGAGGTGGTATCTCATTGAGGTTTTGATTTGGATTTCCCTGATGCCAAGCAATGTTGAGCACTTTTTCATGTGCCTGTTGGCCATTTGGATGTCTTCTTTGGAAAAATGTCTGTTCATGTCTTCTGCCCATTTCTTGATTGGATCATTTGTTCGTTGGGTGTTGAGTTTGATAAGTTCCTTATAGATTTTGGATACTAGCCCTTTTTTGATATGTCATTTGCAAATATCTTCTCCCATTCTGTCGGTTGTCTTTTGGTTTTGTGGACTGCTTCTTTTGCTGTGCGAAAGCTTTTTATCTTGATGAAATCCCAATAGTTCATTTTTGCCCTTGCTTCCCTTGCCCTTGGCGATGTTTCTAGGAAGAAGTTGCTGCGGCTGAGGTCGAAGGGGTTGCTGCCTGTGTTTTCCTTTAGGATTTTGATGGACTCCTGTCTCACATTTAGGTCTTTCAACCATTTGGAGTCTATTTTTGTGTGTGGTGTAAGGAAATGGTCCAGTTTCATTCTTCTGCATGTGGCTGTCCAATTTTGCCAACACCTTTTGTTGAAGAGACTTTTTTCCATTGGACATTCTTTCCTGCTTTGTCAACGATGAGTTGACCATAGAGTTGAGGTTCCATTTCTGGGCTCTCTATTCTGTTCCATTGATCTATGTGTCTGTTTTTGTGCCAGTACCATACTGTCTTGATGATTACAGCTTTGTAATAGAGCTGGAAGACCGGAATTGTGAAGCCGCCAGATTTGCTTTTCTTTTTCAACATTCCTCTGGCTATTCAGGGTCTCTTCTGGTTGCATACAAATTTTAGGATTATTTGTTCCATTTCTTTGAAAAAAGTGGATGGTATTTTGATGGGGATTGCATTGAATGTGTAGATTGCTCTAGGTAGCATTGACATCTTCACAATATTTGTTCTTCCAATCCATGAGCATGGAATGTTTTTCCATTTCTTTGTGTCTTCCTCAATTTCTTTCATGAGTATTTTATAGTTTTCTGAGTACAGATCCTTTGCCTCTTTGGTTAGATTTATTCTTAGGTATCTTATGGTTTTGGGTGCAATTGTAAATGGGATTGACTCCTTAATTTCTCTCTCTTCTGTCTTGTTGTTGATGTATAGGAATGCCACTGATTTCTGTGCATTGATTTTATATCCTGCCACTTTACGGAATTCCTATACGAGTTCTAGCAGTTTTGGGGTGGAGTCTTTTGGGTTTTCCACATAAAATATCATATCATCTGCAAACAGTGAGAGTTTGACTTCTTCTTTGCTGATTTGGATGCCTTTGATTTCTTTTTGTTGTCTGATTGCTGTGGCTAGGACTTCTAATACTGTGTCGAATAGCAGTGGTGATAGTGGACATTGCTGCCGCGTTCCTGACCTTAGGGGGAAAGCTCTCGGTTTTTCCCCACTGAGAATGATATTCGCTGTAGGTTTTTCATAGATGGCTTTTATGATATTGAGGTATGTACCCTCTATCCCTATACTCTGAGAGTTTTGGTCAAGAAAGGATGCTGTACTTTGTCAAATGCTTTTTCTGCATCTATTGAGAGGATCATATGATTCTTGTTCTTTCTTTTGTTAATGTATTCTATCACATTGATTGATTTGCGGATGTTGAACCAACCTTGCAGCCCAGGGATAAATCCCACTTGGTCGTGGTGAATAATCCTTTTAATGTACTGTTGGATCCTGTTGGCTAGTATTTTGGTGAGAATTTTTGCATCCATGTTCATCAAGGATATTGGTCAGTAATTCTCCTTTTTGATGGTGTCTTTGTCTGATTTTGGCAAACACTGGTGTTTGCCTCATAAAATGAGGTGGCCTCATAAAATGAATTTGGAAGTTTTCCTTCCATTTCTATTTTTTGGAACAGTTTCAGGAGAATAGGTATTAATTTTTCTTTAAATGTTTGGTAGAATTCCCCTGGGAAGCCATCTGGCCCTGGGCCTTTGTTTGTTGGGAGATTTTTGATGACTGCTTCAATTTCCTTAGTGGTTATGGTCTGTTCAGGTTTTCTATTTTTCCTGGTTCAGTTTTGGTAGTTGAGACATCTCTAGGAATGCATCCATTTCTTCCAGGTAATCTAATGTGCTGGCATAAAGGTGCTCATAATATGTTCTTATACTTGTTTGTATTTCTTTGGTGTTGGTTGTGATCTCTCCTCTTTCATTCATGATTTTGTTGATTTGGGTCATTTCTCTTTTCTTTTTGATCAGTCTGGCCAGGGGTTTATCAATCTTGTTAATTCTTTCAAAGAACCAGCTCCTAGTTTCCTTGATCTGTTCTACTGTTCTTTTGGTTTCTATTTCATTGATTTCTGCTCTGATCTTTATTATTTCTCTTCTCCTGCTGGGTTTAGGCTTTATTTGTTGGTTTTTCTCCAGCTCTTTTAGGTGTATGGTTAGGTTGTGTATTTGAGACCTTTCTTGTTTCTTGAAAAAGGCTCGTATTGCTATATACTTTCTTCTCAGGACTGCCTTTGCTGCATCCCAAAGATTTTAAACAGTTGTGTTTTCATTTGATTGGTTTCCATGAATTTTTTAAATTCTTCTTTAATTTCCTGGTTGACCCATTCATTCTTTAGTAGGATGCTCTTTGGCCTCCATGTATTTGAGTTCTTTCTGACTTTCTTCTTGTGATTGAGTTCTAGTTTCAAAGCATTGTGGTCTGAAAATATGCATGGAATAATCCCAATCTTTTGGTACTGGTTGAGACCTGATTTGTGACCTAGGATGTGATCTATTCTGGAGAATGTTCCATGGGCCCTAGCGAAGAATGTGTATTCTGTTGCTTTGGGATGGAATGTTCTGAATGTGTCTGTGAAGTCCATTTAGTCCAGTGTGTCATTTAAAGTCTTTATTTCCTTATTGATCTTTTGCTTAGATGATCTATCCATTTCAGTCAAGGGGGTGTTAAAGTCCCCCCACTCTTATTGTATTTTTGTCAATGTGTTTCTTTGTTTTTGTTATTAATTGCCTTATATAATTGGCTGCTCCCATGTTAGGGGCATAGATATTTACAATTTTTAGTTCCTTTTGTTGGACAGACCCTTTAAGTAGGATATAGTGTCCTTCCTCATCTCTTATTACAGTCTTTGGTTTAAAATCTAATTTGTCTGATATAAGGATTGCCACCCCAGCTTTCTTTTGGTGTCCATTAGCATGGGGAATAGTTTTCTACCCCCTCACTTTCAATCTGGGGGTGTCTTTGGGTCTAAAATGAGTCTCTTGCAGACAGCATATGGATGGGTCTTGTTTTTTAATCCAATCTGATAGCCTGTGTCTTTTGATTGGGGCATTTAGCCCATTTACATTCAGGGTAACTATTGAAAGATATGAATTTAGTGCCATTGTATTGCCTGTAAGGTGACTGTTACTGTAATTTGTCTGTGTTCCTTTCTGGTCTATGCTGCTTTTAGGCTCTCTCTTTGCTTAGAGGACCTCTTTCAATATTTTTTGTAGAGCTCGTTTCATATTTGCAAATTCCTTTAGTTTTTGTTTGTCCTGGAAGCTTTTTATCTGTCCTATTTTCAATGACAGCCTAGCTGGATATAATATTCTTGGCTGCATATTTTTCTCGTTTAGTGCTCTGAAGATATCATGCCAATCCTTTCTGGCCTGCCAGGTCTCTGTGGATAGGTCTGTTGCCAATCTAATGTTTCTACCATTGTAGGTTACATATCTCTTCTCCCGAGCTGCTTTCAGGATTTTCTCTTTGTCTCTGAGACTCGTAAGTTTTACTATTAGATGTCGGGGTGTTGATCTATTTTTATTGATTTTGGGAGGGTTTCTCTGTGCCTCCTGGATTTTGATGCCTGTTTCTGTCCCCACATGAGGGAAGTTCTCTGTTATAATTTGCTCCAATATACCTTCTGCCCCTCTCTCTCTTTCTTTTTCTTCTGGGATCCCAATTATTCTAATATTGTTTCGTCTTATGGTATCGCTTATCTCTCAAATTCTGCCCTCGTGATCCTGTAGTTGTTAATCTCTCTTTTTCTCAGCTTCTTTATTTTCCATCATTTGGTCTTCTATATCACTGATTCTCTCTTCTGCCTCATTTATCCTAGCAGTTAGTGCCCCCATTTTTTTTTGCACCTCATTAATAGCCTTTTTGATTTTGAGTTGGTTAGATTTTAGTTCTTTTATTTCTCCAGAAAGTGTTTCTCTAATAACTTCCATGCTTTTTTCAAGCCCAGCTAGTATCTTTAAAATCATGATTCTGAACTCTAGGTCCGACATTGTACTAATGTCTGTATTGAGTAGGTCCCTGACAGATGGTACTACCTCTTGTTCTTTTTGTTGAGGTGATTTTTTTCTGTCTTGTCATTTTGTCCAGAGGAGAATAGATGAATGAGAGAACAAAATGCCAACAGGGTAACAACATCCCCAGAAACTATACTCTAAACAAATCAGAAAAGACCTTCCAGAAAGTGGTCACTTTTCTGTTCAGAGAGTTGTTGCTATTCTTTTCTTCGATCTCCTTTTGAGTTCGTAGGTGTTCAGAATGGTTTGATCCCTATCCAGCTGAATTCCTGAGACCAGAGGAAATCCAGGTCTCCTACTCCTCCGTCATCTTGCTCCGCCCCCCAATTTATGTTTCTAACATTAATATCTCATTTATTATAGTTTCCAGTCTAGCTTTTGCCTTGTTTACCAAATCCTTTGTGATTCTGAGTTTATAAGGACATTTTCTTACTTTCTCCTATAGTTTTAAAGTTACTCTCCTGCCTTTCATCCTTTAGTAAATTTTAAGTTTATTTTTTTGTATGTTGGCCAATATGGATTTTTTTTAGTGTGTATCATCTAATTCATGTTATCCAATATTATAAACATTTTTCAAATTAAAAAATTAAAGAATTTATATGCCACTTGATTCTACAAGTAACATTTAGTAAATTATTTTGTCAGACACTCAATTTATCAGTTGCTCTATCCACTAACATATTCTATTTTTGAATGAATTTCAAAGTATATTGCAAACATCAATAAACACTTTGATACCCTGAATATTTTGAATACTTTCATATGCATATTACTAACTAGATCTCCGTATATGAGTATAGATTTTATGCAAAAGTTACATACAGTGTAATATACAAATATTAAATGTATATATAAATCACAGATATTTCAATGTTCCTACCTGATAGTTATATTTCTGGGTCTGGTTATGCTGCTCACTTTAGCTTTTGGAAACAAGTTGTTTTATCTCTTGCTTTTTTGCATGTTCTATGATTTTTGATTGAAAGCTAGACACTATTTGTAGACTACTGAGGGAAATGACAAGTACACCCAGAAATGGGCCCCCTTTTCATCTGTCAAGCAATTAGTGTGAGGACCTGAGTCGAACTTGTCAGTAATTGAGCTGAGTGTGGATTTTGTTTTTGTCACAGTCATCTACAGTGACTACATAGGTTTCAAATTCCCTCTGGGATGGGCTGCTATTTCCTTGGGGTTCCTGTAATGTCTGAGATGCTTAGATTTTTTTTTTTTTCCTGAGTCCCTGCTTCTTCTCCAATGTTCATTAGTCCCTAAACACTTGTTCCAAAGTGGAGATCTTGGCCATGTTCTTGCTGTTTCCCCAGCAAGAGGCTGCTCTTGATTGCACTCTGGAATTATCATTGAGTGGTGATGTGGGATCGAGTTCTACTGTGTGGACCCATGGAACTTTGTACCTGGGTCTCCAAGAGTGGGGTTTTCTCAACATTCCCTTCCCAATCCCCCCGTATGGCATATAGATTATGTCTGGTACCTATAAGAGCTCTTCAGTAAGACAGGGAGAGTTTCCTGCCACTCCTTCAGTGGCGGACTTTTGCTCTACATTAGCTCAGGATACTGTGCCCAAGAAGATTTCATACCTTTACTCCCAGACGGGAAACTTTGTTGCCACCTTTTACCAGAAACAGTGGATCTTATTGCAGTTGTTATTTATTGAAAATGATGGTATGAGTTTTACATATGACTAAAGAGAATTTTTAAAAATACTTAACAGAGACTTCTAATCTTTACTTAGCAGACTATTATAATCTTTAAAGTTTCTTCAGGATATATTTGCCATATATTAGCTTTAATTTATGAGAAGGATAAATTGAATTAAAGATAATTTGTAATGCTCTGAGTTCAGAGTCTGATAATTGCTTTAACATATTTCTTTCAACAGTATCATCTCATATCAAATGTTCTTGTGCTAATTTTTATTTTTGAGTATTTTTAGGAAAATATCTTAAGTTATGACTTACCTTCCCAAACATGGGTGGCTGCCAAATCTGTCAAATCTAGCAGGCATTCTAGTTGTCAATTGCTTTCACTTTTCTAATTAAAAAAAGAATAAAGAGCACTTTATTTAACTAAGTGATCTATATAGAATACACACACACACACACACACACACACACAGACACATTTCTGTGTCTTTCAAAAAACCCATTCTAGTCCTTTTTAAAGGTGTAAACTTCTCCAGCTAACCTGACAAAGCTATCATGTACATTTTCCCCCCTCATACATATGGATAAATTGTGGACATTAGTAACTCATCAAGTGATTCATGACATTGTGCAATTTAGTAGTACTTGCTATCTGAAATAAAATCTGTACCTTATTGACTCACTTTAGAGATGTCTTTATTAATTGCTGTCTGATAGGTTCTCCCCAAATTCTATAGCAATTAAGCCTCCCTCTCAGTCCAGCCAGCATTGTGGAATAGTGAATTCCCTATTCTACTTCTAGTAGCAGCTAAGACTCAGAAGCTAAGGATTGCTTACATCAGACCCTGGGAACCCTTTCGCTGATATTCCAGATGGACGGTGAAAAAAAAAAAGAAGAGATAGGAAGGAAACATCTTTCTTAAAAATGTTCCAGTTGAAACCTTAGAGATAGAATGTCCATAGTCCAGGATGTAGTCCGAGTTACTATGATTCCTTTTTAAAAATAGCCCAGTTTTGAAAGTAAAGATTTTACGGTTTTGGAGAAGTTTTAGGTTCACAGCAAAATTGAGGAGAAAGTATGGAGATTTCCCATATACCCCTCCCCCTGCTCCATCACCCACATGTGATTATCCACACATAAGATTATCACACCATTATCAACCACCACCAGAGTGGTACATTTGTTAAAATTGATGAACCTACAATGACATGCCATGATCACACAAAATCCATAGTTTACATGATGTTTCACTCTTGGTGCTGTCCACAATTACTTTTTGAGTAGCATTACATAAATTATGCTTTTCCTTGTTCTATTTGTGTTGTGTGTTCAGAATGACAACCTGAGATTGGAAGTGGCCTCCAGCTTGACAGGAGGAGTCAGAGCCAGCTGATTGACAAGTGGTAAGTACCTGGGCAGACTCTCTCAGAGTCAGGAGTCTCCAAAGGGGAGGGGCTTCTTGTCCTTCAAGCAGCTGTCAGGCATGTGGCCAACCCTGAACATTGAAAAGGCTCTTGGGATTGTTAGCTGCCAAATCCCATCTGGATACCATAAAAAGAGAGCTCAATTTAAAGCCATGTCAGGCAGCTAAACTAACAGTGTTTGCCAGGATGCTAACGTGTTCTTAGCCATTTTCCAGCCCTTTGCAGAAGACTGACCATTCAGATTACTGCCTGTGGAACAGTCTCATGTCAGAAACAGCTAGGAGAATTCCTCCAATGCGAGGAGAGTTTTGCGAGCTCAATTGATGTGCCGTTAAGATCCATAACACTGAAAACAATGTATCTCAAAGAGGTTCAAGGTCATGTTTAAAAATGTGGACTCACCAATATTTCATGCTTTTTAAAAGAAATAATTCCTCAATATAAGAGACAATGAAGTTTTCACTTTTGAGGTCATCTAAAATGCAGTGCTGCCCAGCACTTTCCTTTCCCTTGGGCATCTTACCCATCTTTCTGAACCTTAATTAGTCCCAACATTGTTAAACCAAAGTAATTTCAGTCATGATTACATAAAACAGAACAAAGCAAACAACTCCAAATCTTATAAAATACTCACTATTTGTAAAGCAACTAGTAATGCTAGTAGTGACAAGCAGGTAGAAAGAACTTGGAGGAAAAAAAGTAATACAAGTGATTGATCATGAGGTTCTTCAACTACTTCCTATAAAACAAAACATTATATTTAGACTTTTGAAATAACTATACTGAAAACCATTGGATGTTTTGTTGGATATTAATTTAAAGTGGATATTATGCATTTATTTCCTACTAGACATAATTGATGAGTATCTGTCTCAGTTAAAGACAAGTTATGTCTCATTTATTTATACAAGCTAGCTAAATTTTCACTAATTAGACTCATGGCTTAATTATCAGACCTGGTTACAACCATAAAAAGAAGTAAAATCTATAAATACCATATTAAGAAAGGTTTATGTTTTCTCTTTGTAAGGTTAACTAATCTTTTTTAGGAAGTGTTAACATCTGCTTCCAGGAGATGTGCTCAGATTAAGAACCCTCAAAATTAAAACCTTGACTTGTCAGGTTTAATGCAACAACCAGGCATTACCTTGCATGTAAATAATTTACTGCTGGAAGTTACCTAAGTATGATGACCAGTTAACTTCACCACCACCAAGGTGATAGGATAATGTCACTAATGAAAGTTAGGCTGTTAGGATTCTCCACACAACAACATTATCAACTGAAGTTATAAGAAATCTATCTGGGTTGGACAAACAATAAATCTCTTCCTGGGAACCTGAGATTTCAAAGTTGTTTTCATGACTGCATCAGTGGTGATAGACTGTATTCTAGGGTGAAAAGATTTTGAGTTGAGAGGATGCTAAACAGAAAAACTTCAATTAATTCTCCAGGATAATCTAGACGTCAAAGTCAAGCTTCATTCTTTTTGTGTGGGATGAGCTGAAGAATTGAAGAATTAATTGGTTACATTTTATTTTGTTGATGCTTGTCTTTCAATGCTCTATTTTTTAAAGCGAAATTAGTACTTTCCATAAGATTTAAAGCCTAAGTCAAATGCTGTGAGACAGTATCTATAATCCCAAATATTATATTGCTTTACTTGTAATAATTCATTCAAATAGTAACTTCAGACAAGTGGTATTAATTTAATTGTCAACAGCCTATCTCTACTTTTGCTCTAGGGTGTTGGTTCCAATGGACAACACCTGTGCAAAATAGTTATTCCCATTCTGACCTGGATCAGGGCTGGTTTTTGTCATAAATGTCATCAAATAGAAACTTGTGTACCTTCCTTTTCCTTACTAGGTAGTTCTTTAAAAGAATCTCCCCTCTCCCTCTCGCCCTGCTCGAGCTCTCTCTCTCGCTTTCTCTCTCTCGGTCTAAATAAATAAATAAATACATACATAAAATCTTTAAAAGACTCTTCCACTGATTGGTTTAACCTATTCATATATGTGAGTGTGTATATACTATGAAAATATAAATAATTTGGTAAATATATTCGGTAATTCTACCCAAATAAGGAAACCTTCTAAAAGCCTCAGCAGACACTTTCTTAAGCTATATCCCTTTATAGCACATCCAATCAGTTCTATCTATTCTTTGTTTAACTGTAAGGCTCTCCTTATATTTCTAAGGTGTTAGGTTTTAATGCAATAACCAAATGAGTTTAAAAGTATAATCCTCTTGATGGCTGTCAGCCAGGGGCCATCCTCAGCCCCCAGGCTGCGCTCCATTTCATGTGCCCCCTCATCCGCTGGTGCATCTTCAAAGATGCCATGTAGTGTACTCCTCACATTTCAAAATCCTCTCACTTTTCTTTCTCTGCCTTGTACTACCAGCTGAAGAAGTCTCTCTACTTTTAAGGGCTATCTGATTGAGGCAGGTAATTTCTGTTTCTCAACTGCCTTGGACTTTAATTGTATCTGCAAAATCCTTCACAATAATACCTAGATTAGTGTTTGATTATATCCTCGGGGGATGGGATTATTTGGAGGAGTCACGTTTAGAATTCTGCCTGTCACACAAATAAAGTCTGTAGTTTATGCAGTAGTAGTGTGTCATTTTTAATTTCTTAGTTTTGATCACTGAATTACAGTTATGCATGATGTGAACATTTGGGGAGCCAGCAGAGATGGCATTCAAGAATATTGTAGAGTTTTTGCAACTTTTCTGAGAGCTTAACTTTTTTTTTAAGTAATGAATGTATATGGTATTTATATAAGTTCTTGAGCATAATAACAAAATGACTGCCAATGAGAATTTGAAAAATAGAACTGAGAAATAGAATTTGAGAACTAAAACACCAGTAATAATAACAATAAGGTTCTCTTTTTATCTAATCCATTTACAATTTCCCCCATCCCACCGTAACCAGGGGTACTCGCCTTCGTGAATTTTGTAATCATTTCCTTACTTTCTTTACAGTTCTAAAAAATCTCTAAATTCTTAAACCATAGGAACCTTTTTATAAATGGTGTCAATTTTTCATGTTCTCTGCCACTTGATTTTTTTTCACACAATATTAAGATTTTGTGATCAGTTTAGTGTAGTTCCTTAATTTTCAATGCTGTACAGTATTTGTCTGTGAGCACATGCCACAATTTATCCACAATTTTTTCCTGATTAATATTTCAGTGGTTTCTAGTTTTTCCTGTTGTTATTTTGTTATTATAAATATTTTTTCTCTCGATATTCTTGTACCTTTTATCTGAGGCCCTTACAGAGATTTCTCTAGGCTCTAAAGTCTAGGTTATATGTCTTGTAGTAAAATTGCCAGTCTTCACTTTTACTGTTTTCAAAGTGACTGCACTAATTTTCACAACCATTGCCAAATATTTGAGAACTCCCATTGCTCATAATAGTATTGACCAACTTTTAAAGTTTTGTCAGTCAGTGAGTTTAAAGTATCTTATGTGCTCTTAATTTCCATTTTCTTGAATATTAATGTAGTTGAGAATCATTTCACATTGAAGAATTAATTGGTTACATTTTATTTTGTTGATGCTTGTCTTTCAATGCTCTATTTTTAAAGAGAAATTAGTACTTTCCATAAGATTTAAAGCCTAAGTCAAATGCTGTGAGACAATATCTATAATTCCAAATATTATATTTCTTAGTAAGAATATATTTATTAGATATACTTAGAAGTATATTTCTTTATTAGCCATTTATTAATCCTCTGTAAAAGACTTGTTCATGTATGTTACCCATTTTATTCCTGTTTCAGTGCTTGTTATTTACTCATTGGTTTTCCAGAATCCTACATATTTTTCTTCTGATAATATTTGTAACATATACCCGCCTCCGGCATATGGCTTTTATTTTCCTTATGGTGTCTTTTGATGAACAAAAACTCTTATTAACAAAATAAAATTTCTCAATCTTTAAAAAAACTCAATCCTTAAGAAAAAGCCCTATACTCCCAAACTTTACTTCAAAGTTAACAACACAAAACTTGTCTAAATGGTTTAATATAAGTTACATGACAGTGTAGCAGGATATGCTGTACTTTGAGCTTTGCATTGAAAAGTGAACAAACCATCAAAAGAAAAAATTAATGACTTATATAAGCAAACACACATGATTTGATTGAGGGCTTCTTTTGCTTTCTTTTTAACTGATTTGAAAATTTGAAATCTATAGTTCTTCTTTTACTATTTACCCCAAATATTAATGTGGAATTTAAATTTTAACTTAAATTTAATGTAAATTTTAACTTAGACAAGTCTACCTTTGCTCTCTATTTCTTTTAACATTCTGCTAAAAATTGTGTTATTATGTTTTAAAATCATAGTTCTCAATAGAGAATAATATCTTTTCAAAAGTTTGGTAATAATGTTCAATTCTTATCCAAATATCAGAGTTGCCACTTAGAACTCAGATGTTTAGTTGAAATTCCTTTTTGATTTGTATTTTCAAACTATCAAGTATTAAATTTTCTCTGTACTTTTACTTTTTTGAAGCAACAACTAAATTTATTTAGGTGCCATTTATTTAAATGTAATTAATTAATTAATTAATTTAGGGCTTTATTGTACTTTCAAACTCTGTGGATTCCAAATTATCTAGGTCTAGAAATTTCTCAGGTAGTCTTTCCAGTTTGTCTGGCATCTCTTGCTCTCTCAACAGTTCTTTGTCTATTATTCTTAAACTCAATTACATATTTTCCATTTCTTTCACACTCTGTGCTATTTTCTGGATATTTTATTTAGTTCTTTCTCTGACAGTAAATTCCTAATAAACCACATCTCATCCACTGAGTTTTAAAATTTAAGGTACTATAAATTGCCTGTCTATATTTTTATGCAGATTCTTTTATTCAAATATGTTTGTTCATGTTTACTCTTCATTCCACACTTACACTTTCAGTTTCCATTTTATGTCCTTAAATGTTACAGATGTTTATTTATTTTATATTCCATACTTAATAATCCCAATAAAGCTTCCTATTTCTAACGTTCTTTTTGCTTCTTTTTTAGTGGACTCTTATTAATGTGCTAAAGCACATTCTTAGTGTGTGTTGTGATTTTATATAGTGTATTCCTTTGAACTTTATATTTAAATTATTTGAGCAGTGATTTCAGGTATTTTCCTCCAAAGAAGAGTTTTATTTGCCTGGATTTCATTTAAAAACATTCTTAGTTTTCTGTTTTTGTTTCAAATTTTATGCTTAGTGGATCATTTAGGCCCAAGTCTGCATGAAAGTTGGCTTGTGGTCATCAATACTCAGAAGACACACCTCCTCCATCCCATACTAAAGCCAGATCAGACAGATTGTCCTGTGGGTTTTTTTTTTTTTAAGATTTTATTTATTTGTTTGACAGAGAGAGACACAGCGAGAGAGGGAACTCAAGCAGGGGGAGTGGGAGAGGGAGAAGCAGGCTTCCTGCGGAGCAGGGAGCCTGATGCGGGGCTCGATCCCAGGACCTTGGGATCATGACCTGAGCCGAGGGCAGACGCTTAATGACTGAGCCACCCAGGTGCCCCTGTCCTGTGGGTTTTGAGTGTCTGTTGTGTTAGTGTGTGTTCTGAGATACAGATTGTGTATGTGAGAGTATTAGGATACTTATACTTCACCTATAACTGAGTGCTGGGTTCTGGCATGATAAGGAGACTTTGATCTGGCATTTCTGATTGAGAATGTTCTAGAAGTGTCTTTAATTTCTGATGTGATTAAAAAGAACAGATTTAGCAAATTCTTCCAGGACAAGAGTCAGCTTATCTTGTTTCTTTTTCTTGATTCACACTCTCTCGCTTCTTCTTCTTACCCCCCACCCTTTTTTTCTTTCCTTCTTTTGCCTTTGGTGATTTCCCTCAATTTATTTACAGTTACAGCATTCCATAAAGATATTTATAATTTATATAATTATATATCATATGTATATACATAATACATAACAGATAAGATATATATAGTATATAATAACCAAAAAACATAGGAACATATAAAACACCATATGGCATATATATTATACTATATACAATTTGTTATATAATATGTATGTTCTCTCTATATAAGATAATATATATTATATATAAAATCTTATAACATATATTTATGTTATACATTATATTATATACATTTTATATTATTATATTCATATTTTACATACATAAACAAAATATGTTTATCACAAATACAAATGATATAATAAATATAGTTATATTATATATGCATTCATACATATATTAAAATACAATATTAACCTTAGCGTTTTTCAGTTAGTTTTCTTTTTTCAACCAAAGACCATAATATAATTTGCATGTATATATAAAGAAACTCATGAATCATGTAATGTGTGATATAGTGAACCCTAGAACTGTCTATTATATCGTGTTACAAAATTTGTCTCTTTTTTATCTTCTTGTTTATTTAGAGTCTTCTTCATCAACTTTTAGATTCTAAAGAAAAACCAGAACAACAAAGCTGTCATTTCCAGATAAATTATCATTGTGGCCTGGTCAATTTCCTTTTACAGTAGTTTTCTTAGAGGGGCACCTGGGTGGCTCAGTTGGTTAAGTGTCTGACTGCCCAGGTCATGATCTCAGGGTCATGAGATCGAGCCCCATGTGGGGCTCTGTGCTCCGTGTGGAGCCTGCTTAAGATTGGTTCTCCCTCTCCCTCTGCCCCTTGCCATACCTCCCCCACCCACTTACACATATATGCTCTCTCTCTCTCTCTAAAATAAAAAAAGAAATGTAGTAGATACATTCTCCATTGGCATTTCCACTTTTAAAAGGAATATTGACTAGCAATAGCTATACATTTAAATGTGTATAATCTTAAAGGATAATAATACTAAAAGAATATAGTGTTAAAAATATAGAAAGAGAAAAATCTACTTAAAACCATTAGTTCAAGCCTTTATGTAAACATTGCAAAATGAGTACAGTCTTAAGATAGGGGTTGTATGGACAGGTTGGATTTAGCCAGACTGGTGGAGAGTAAGAGTTATAGAATGTCTTACCAGAGAGTCTTACCTGGGAGTCTTAAGAGGGTCAGTAGAAGATGGTTGAGTCTTCATTTCTTCTTTCACAGTGAAGAATCTTATAAGAAAGAATCTTATGATAAGTTTCAGTACAGTGTTTGTGTATTGAATTTTACACAATGAATGTTTCAAAGCTGAGCATGGGGGTAAAATAGATATTTACCCCCTGAAAGTTGGGATAAAAATCTTTCTTTATTTGTCTATAAAGTCTGGAACTTTATTATGGTAACTAATGAATATTCCACCTTTTAGTGGAAATCCAAACTGTTTGCTGTTTGAAATTACTCACTGGGAGAAGAGAAGAAGGTCTGAATTGATAATTTGCAGTTATTCAAATTATTTAAGGGGCAAGGGAATACACAAGAATGAAAATTTTGGGTTTAGTGGATAAAATAAATGTAATTTAATATATATGAAATATCATTATTATAAACTAATTTATAAGTATATTTTCAAATTAGAGAAAAAAGTATTTCAGAGGCAAAATTTTCACCACTAAATTACTTCTATGTACTGTCAATTAGGAATTCTGAGTACCTGTAGATTAAAGAGTTAAGACAATAATTTAAAAAATCAAAATTATAGACAATTATATCAACTGTAATTAATAAATTTAGGGAATAGAGTTGGGTGATTAATCTTTTGTTTTATTCCATGAGTTACTGAATATTTCATCTCCTTTGTTATAAACCTGTAAGAAATTAATTTCAGAATGTGTTTATGTGTGTGTTTAATTTATCACACAAGACCAATATGGAATAAGAGAATTTTCAAAGAGATTGAGTGCCTCTAATTTGATAAAACCAGAAATGAAAAACAAACCAAAAAAAGCCAAGAGATGCTCTTGAAATTTAATAACGTATTGCATTGCTGTGCCCATAATCTTTCAAACTATTTAAGTTTTTATTTTTCACTGTTTTCACCTATTAATTTAAAATGTATGCCTTTATTTATTCACTTATGCTATGAACTGATCTGGAAAATTCAGTATTAAATATGTATTTCTACACAGATATTTTAGCTCAGAATTTTTAAATACATGAATTTATTTAAGTTTGTCTAAAGACATATTTCTGTCCAAGTTGTACTTCTTTCAAAGGAAATTCACTTTTAAAAGACAGATTAAGTAAAAATATGAAATGCTCTTATTTGTGGGTGAGGGAGGGGTGGCGAGCTGGGCGTGAGTATTTCATTCACTCTCCCTTGCAGTCTTCACTCTAATGAATCTTGAGTCTGTACCAGGGAAGCCAATTCCATGCAAAACACCTGGCACTCCATTTCTAAAACTTAATAAAGTCATCCACACAAAATATAATTTTATTTTTAGAAAAGGCAGACTCTGCGTGTGTTTGAAGGCTGAACGTGTCGTTTCTGGAAACCCTGCATGGAGTCACCACACTCACTCCTGAGTGTGGATGGGCTGTGAGATCATGATGCCCACCTCAGATTTGGAAGAGACAGTAGGGATGCCTGGAATATACGCCCTCCACTTTACATTTATGATATGATATTGAAAATACAATGGCGTCATAACAATCTACATTTTTTAATGCTTAAGCAATGTATCTATGTTGCAGTCTAACTTCCTGGGAAGATTTTGGTATGTTTTTATTTAGCATCATATAAATGTGTGTGTGTGTGTGTGTGTGTGTGTGTGTGTGTGAAAATGTCCATTATAGAAAACATATCTTTGGGGTTGTATATTTTGGTTGGGGTATTAATTCTATTCATTCAGATCAAAGGTGCGTGGTTGTGTGGGTCTGTTTGACCATGTAACTAACAGGGACATGGCCTTGGAGCTCTGGTCAGTTCCAGCGGTCTCTTACACTGTGGTTATCTTCTTACAATCTGTGCACCAACTGCAAGGCTTTCTCCTCCTGCTTAATTCTGAGGATTAGACTGTTGATTGATAAGATATTTGGCCTCTTTTTAAAAGCATTAAAACAGCTTTATGCTGACTCTATTTGCTGCCTTTCCGATCTTGAATATGGATCAACTTGATGTGATGTCAGTATGTTACGAAAGAGAAAAGTGTTTTCCTGATGATAGAGTTCTACTAGAAGACATTCCACAAGCTCTAAGTGGATAGGTGGGTGGGTTTATTTTGAAAAGACCTGTGCATCATACGTTTTAAGGCACTTCAAGATTATTTTCTAGATTAAAAAATTACACATTGGATAACTATGTTTTATCTTCCAAGATGAGACAGATTATAAGACAAGGTTACAACAGAAAGTGAATCAAATGAGCGACCTAATTAGCATGAATAGGGTAGTAAATCTGTTATTCCATTTATTGACTCCTTGCATCCACTGAAAATAGCCAGAAAGTACTTCACCCATGTCATGCAGCATCAAGTCTCTAGCACCTTCCTAAATCTGTACTGCAATAAAGTAGGTCTTTCCAGCATTATTTGTTTACTAACATATTACCCTAGATTAGTTAGCTCCTGGTGAAGTAGGAAAACTGAATGAGGATTCAACTATTTCGAGAGATTAAATACTTGACATTTTATGTCAAGTTTCTTTTCATATGTTATATATAAGTACTCTAGATCGACCGTAATGGACTAACTTAGTCTAAAAGTATTTTTTTAATTATTATTAGTGTTTAAAGTTACATGAACAAAAATGGCATTTCATTCTTTATATCTATGAATTCAGAACATGCAAAATATATATTTTAAAAGATAATATTTATATTCATTTAAACATAAAATTTATATTCATTTTTATGAGATGAACATGTGAAAAGTCATTTAAACCAGATGGTGTGGGTTCTTATTGAGAGATTATCCTTATGAAATGCTCATGGTTTTTCAGTCCTTGGAGGAAAATTAATAAAACCCTTGATTCATTTTTTTTGTATTAGTAAACCAATTTACTTGTGTGTGCATGTGCATAAACATTTGCTAGCAATAACAGAAAAAGAAACAGTACATAGAACTTGATAGAAGATTAAAATCTATATATTTATGATTCTAGAAGGAGAGCAATCATCTGTTTATGAATCAAGAACCAGTTATCCAGAAAGATTCAATTAACATGTTAGCTTACTTTGAGGCTGATTTGGAAAGAGAGAGACAACAAGAGATAGTGAAAGTAAAGAGACGTAAAGAAGAGAAAGAGAAAGGGAGAGAGTGGAAGGTGGACCGGGAAGGGGGAAAGAACAACAGGTAGGAAAGAGTAAGAGGAGCCTGTCCTAAGAGCAAGGATCTGGGGTCTAGACTTCCTCACCTCATACAGCCTGGTTACTACTTTCTCTGAGACCTTGACTTAGTAACTTAATTTCTATGCACCTGTACAATGGGAATATCAATAGTTCATTAATATTACATAGTTGTGAGATTTCATTGCATAAATTAGGAAGTGCAATGCAGATGTGATTACGAAAAGTGGTGTTATTCTCCATATCTTTGCTGTTGGAAGGATTAAAGGAGTTCACAGGTATCCAGTGCTTAGGACGGGTCACTTCTGCTATGCAGCATCTTTGTACAAAGGACTGGAACTATCTCAGGTGAACTAGAGGAAGGTCCCGGTCTTAGCTGGGCCACCAGGTGCATGGTGTGGCTGACAAAGAGGTAGCGGGATTACAGTGACCAGTTACTACTCCACAGCCCCTCTGCTGGGTCAAACCTGCACAACCTCATGGGCTGGCCTTGGGCTTTGAACAGTATGCAGCACAGAGAGAGTGCCGGCTCTTAGCCACTTAGGTACTTACAACACTGTGTGAGGGTCACTCCTAGATGAAGGAGGTTTGCAGCACTTTTGACTTACCAACAAGTAATGATGCCTCTTCCCTATTCAACAAGTAAAAGTTTTTCATCACCCTCAGCCCTTTTCCCGGGCTGATTCCGCTCCCCTCTTGATGTCCTTGGGAGTCAAGGCCTCTTGCCCTCATGCATTCCTGTACCCCCAAATTCACCTGCTTCACCCTTACCCTTCTTCCTTCTCGTCTCTTTTCTTCCTTCGTTTGCCTTCCTTTCACTTCCCTTCTCTTCGTTTCCCTCCTGATCCAGCTCAGCACCAAGCATTGGGCATGATTTGAATTCAAGAGGTTGATTGGATCCTCAGCTAATGTGTCTGCAACATTTTTCTGTACCATCACCATATTCTGTAACATCCACCACATCTGGAAAAAATGTTTGGTCATTTAATATTTTAGAAGTCTTTGAAAAGACAAGAAAAGATGTGTTTTGATATCTGCTGCTGTATACATTTTTGCTTAAGAAGAACATATTGGTCATATTGCTTATGATCTACTAGCTACACAATAGCTTCCCGAGTAAAATATTAGGGGCACATTAAAATATTAGAGATACATACATTCTCTTGGAGTTCATAGGATCTCCCTCCTCCAATATCATACATAATTTTAAAAAGCTGTCAGTAAAAATAAATGTCAACTATAGATCAGAATGTCTCCAACTATATCTGTTTTAATTATGTCAGTATTCATTAGAGTAAAAAAATTCCCTTGACAATGTTATTTTACTTTAGCAGTAACAAAAATGCTGTTGTATCAGAAAGATGGTAGTACTTTTATATACTAAAGATTAGCTCCAACACATTTCTTGAAAATTTTCTAGTTGCCAAGCTGAGAATTTAAATGATTCTTTTATGTCCTGGTTAAAATACTTATTTAGGAATAGGAAACACATCAAGACTTTGGAATTTATACTCAGTGAGGAATTTATATGGAAGTAAAATCTATTGTTAGAAAGATAAAGAGTGACCTTGCCTGCAAAAACAAACACAAAATTACTCCTGGCTTGGTTCTGTTGTTACTGTGCACCAAGGATTGCATTTGATGAAATTGTTTTAAGAGTTAGGGGTGCCTGGGTGGCTCAGGCGTCTGCCTTCAGCTCTAGTCATGATCCCAGGGTCCTGGGATCGAGCCCCGCATCGGGCTCCCTGCTCGGCGGGAAGCCTGCTTCTCCCTCTCCCACTCCCCCTGCTTGTGTTCCCTCTTTTGCAGTGTCTCTCTCTGTCAAATAAACGAAGAAAATCTTTTAAAAAAATTGTTTTAAGAATTATTCGGAAGCCTAAAAGAACTTTAACGTCTTGAGGCAATTTTCATTTGCTTCTGTCATGCACCTCTCAGGGAAACAAGCAGTGTGTGGTCGTCTAACCCCGGTTTCAGGGACAAAGATTTAAGTTTGGAAGGACAGCTAGTTCATCCTTATTTCTGGGGGTACAGTTTCTTCAGGCCCCCACTTGAATTACAGACTGTTCAGCAAAGCCCCATTTTGCATGGCTCTGAACATCAACTTTTATCCTCCTGATACTAACAAAAGCCTCAGAAATGCTGCTCATGCTCATTGGGTCTCAGCTACCTATTTTAGAATTGAAGAGCGATTTTCTTTGGATTTCTGTCTCCTGCCAGATCTTGGTCCAGTTCCAGAACTGTTGACACTTTACCTCTAATGCTTAGCAGGAGGGTTGTTCTGAATTTTCTTGTTCACTCTACTTGGGACAAATAGTCCACATTTTCTATACTTTTAAATAATTTTTTAGTTCCTAGGGACAATACATTTTTCTTGGAACTTGAAAGCTTGTGAATAGGGTCTGGCAAGTCAAGGTTACCCACATCAAATCAGCCAAGGAAACTAAACTACTGTTGAACTTTTAATTCATTAGACTTGCCCAGTAAGCATTCTAATAATAACGACAAAAAATGAGAGCAATGTTTTTTTTTTTTAAAGATTTTATTCATTTGACAGAGAAAGACACAGTGAGAGAGGGAACACAAGTAAGGGGAGTGGGAGAGGGAGAGGGAGAAGCAGGCTTCCCGCTGAGCAGGGAGCCCAATGCATGCCTGGGGCTCCGTGAGATGAAGGCAGATGCTTAAAGACTGAGCCACCCAGGCGCCCGGAGAGCAATGTTAAAATATGAAAAGAAATAAGTCCAGAGAGTTTCATGACAAGAGAAATGTAATCATTGGGAGAAAACCTTCATTAATTCATTCACTTGTTTATTTACTCAGCACATTTATTCAGTGAGTCACCTATGCCGCATTAGGCATTAAGCCCGGCTTTGGGATTTAGTAGGTAGCAAGAGTGATATTATCTTCTTAGATGGTTTAAAATCTGGCATGTGGTGAAATGTGTATTGCATTTTTATGAGTAGTAAAGAGTCATCAGTGAGGGAGTTTCAACTTTTACATATAAATAGGCCTTAGAGATACCTTAGACAAATTTCCTCTCTTACTGAAAAGGAAAAAGTTACAGAGTGACTCATTCATTTGCCCAAGGTCTCACAGGTTGTTAGCCGATGAGTTTAGAATAAAATTCTTCCAACTCTCAAAGGGGTTCTTTTTGTTATATCAGAATAGCTTCTTTAATCAACTGAGTACATTGGACCATCTTTACAATTACATTAGAAACATTGGAAATAATTACGCAGGCTCTGAGTTCATAGATATAATGACAAATGCCATTTTTGTTCATGTAACTTCAAAAAACTAGTAATAATTAAAAAAAACCTTTTAGACTAAGTTGGGCCACTATGGTCAATCTAGTGTACTTACACACAAACTTGGAAATCGTTGTATCAAGCATGAATGAGCACTTGAAGCATAATATATATTAAATATTACCTATAAATCTGTAAAGTTTTCAAAAGTTATTTTTTGCATCTCTCAGTTCTGCTAGCACTTTCCCACTATTCTCATTATTTTAGGTAATATAAAATGTTAGTTTTACATTTGTTTCCATTATGAATTGCAATTTATGACATTTAAGGAAAACAAAATAATTACTTAAACATTACATGCAATTGAAATGCCCTATGTGTGTGTGATACTAGTTATAAAGCTATAACATTTTTCTCAGTCTTTGATAAATCACTAAGTTCTACTAGTACATTGCCAGCTAAATACTTATTGGTTTTCTTTTTATACTAAAGTAAATTTTTAAAAATTTCACTATGAATATTTTACAGTATTTAAATGAAATAAAATAGAAGTTAGTTATCTATAATACCAAAAACCATTTTTTATTTTAATAATATTTGCAAAAGATTGATAGGTCAATTGCACTTTTTAAAATTTAATTTAATTTAATTATGTTATGTTAGTCACCATACATTACATCATTAGTTTTTGTTGTAGTGTTCCATGATTCATTGTTTGCGTGTAACACCAAGTTCTCCATGTGATATGTGCCCTCCTTAATACCCATCACCGGGCTAACCCATCCCCCCACCCCCTCCCCTCTAGAACCCTCAGTTTGTTTCTCAGAGTCCATAGTCTCTCGTGGTTCGTCTCCCCCTCCGACATCCCCCACTTCATGTTTCCCTTCCTTCCCCTAATGTCCTCCCTGCTATTCCTTACGTTCCACAAATAAGTGAAACCATATGATAATTGACTTTCTCTGCTTGACTTATTTCACTTAGCATAATCCCCTCCGGTCCCGTCCATGTTGATGTAAAAGTTGGGTATTCATCCTTTCTGATGGATGAGTAATATTCCATTGTATATATGGACCACATCATCTTTATCCATTTGTCTGCTGGAGGGCATCTTGGCTCTTTCCACAGTTTGGCTATTGCGGACATTGCTGCTATGAACATTGGGGTGCATCTGGCCCTTCTTTTCACTACATCTGTGTCTTTGGGGTAAATACCCAGGAGTGCAATTGCTGGGTCATAGGGTAGCTCTATTTTTGATTTTTTGAGGAACCTCCACACTGTTTTCCAAAGTGGCTGTACCAACTTACATTCCCACCAACAGTGTAAGAGGGTTCCCCTTTCTCCACAACCTCTCCAACATTCGTTGTTTCTTGCCTTGTCCATTTTTGCCATTCTAACTGGTGTAAGGTGGTATCTCAATGTGGTTTTGATTTGAATTTCCCTGATGGCTAATGATGATGAACATTTTTTCATGTGTCTGTTAGCCATTTGTATGTCTTTGGAGAAGTGTCTGTTCATGTCTTCTGCCCATTTTTTGACTTGATTATTTGTTTTTTGGTTGTTGAGTTTGAGAAGTTCTTTATAAATCTTGGATACCAGCCCTCTATCTGTAGTGTCATTTGCAAATATCTTCCCCCATTCTGTGGGTTGCCTCTTTGTTTTGTTGACTGGTTCCTTTGCTGTGCAGAAGCTTTTTATCTTGATGAAGTCCCCAAAGTTCATTTTTGCTTTTGTTTCACTAGCCTTTGGAGATGTATCTTGAAAGAAGTTGCTGTGGCTGATGTCAAAGAGGTTACTACCTATGTTCTCCTCTAGGATTTTGATGGATTTCTGTCTCACATTGAGATCTTTCATCCATTTTGAGTTTATCTTTGTGAATGGTGTTAGAGAATGGTCAAGTTTCATTCTTCTGTATATAGCTGTCCAATCTTCCCAGCACCATTTATTGAAGAGACTGTCTTTTTTCCATTGCATATTTTTTTCCTGCTTTGTTGAAGATTATTTGACCACAGAGTTGAGGGTCCATATCTGGGCTCTCTATTCTGTTCCATTGGTCTATGTGTCTGTTTTTGTGTCAGTACCATGCTGTCTTGGTGATCACTGCTTTGTAATATAGCTTGAAATCAGGCAACATGATGCCCCCAGCTTTGTTTTTCTTTTTCAACATTTCCTTGGCAATTCAGGGTTTTTTTCTGATTCCATACAAATTTTAGGATTGTTTGTTCCAGCACTTTGAAAAATGACATTGGAATTTCGATTGGGATGGCATTGAACGTATAGATTTTTCAGGGTAGCATAGACATTTAACAATGTTTATTCTTCCGATCCATGAGCATGGAATGTTTTTCCATCTTTTTGTGTCTTCTTCAATTTCTTTCATAAGTGTTCTGTAGTTCCTAGAGTATAGATCCTTCACCTCTTTGGTTAAGTTTATTCTGAGGTATCTTACGGTTTTTGGTGCTATTGTAAATGGAATCATTTCTCTAATTTCTCTTTCTACAGTTGCATTGTTAGTGTATAAGAAAGCAACAGATTTCTGTGCTTTGATTTTGTATCCTGCCACATTACTGAATTGCTGTATGAGTTCTAGTAATTTGGGGGTGGAGTCTTTTGGGTTTTCCACATAAAGTATCGTGTCGTCTGCGAAAAGGGAGAGTTTGACTTCTTCTTTGCCAATTTGAATACATTTTATTTCTTTTTGTTGTCTGATTGCTGTGGTAGGACTTCTAGTATAATCTTGAACAATAGTGGTGAGAGTGGGCATCCTTGACGTGTTCCTGATCTTAAGGGAAAGGCTCTCAGCTTTTCCCCATTGAGGATGATATTCGCTGTGGGTTTTTCATAGATGGATTTTATGAACTTGAGGAATGTTCCCTCTATCTTATACTTTGAAGAGTTTTAATCAGGAAAGTATGCTGTATTTTGTCAAATGCTTTTTCTGCATCAATTGAGAGGACCATATTGTTCTTCTCTCTCTTATTAATATGTTCTATCACATGGATTGATTTGCTAATGTTGAACCACCCTTGCATCCCAGGGATAAATCCCACTTGGTCGTGGTGGATGATCCTTTTAATGTATTGTTGGATCCTATTAGCTAGGATTTTGTTAAGAATTTTGGAATCCATATTCATCAGGGATATCAGTCTGAAATTCTCCTTTTTGATGGGGTCTTTGCCTGGTTTGGGGATTAAGGTAATGCTGGTCTCATAGAATGAGTCTGGAAGCTTTCCTTCTCTTTCTATTTTTTGAAACAGCTTCAGAAGAATAGGTATTATTTTTTCTGAATGTTGGTAGAATTCCCCAGGAAATCCATCAGGCCCTGGACTCTTGTTTTTTGGGAGGGTTTTGATCACTGCTTCAATCTTGTTACCATTTATTGGCCTATTCAGGTTGTCAATTTCTTCCTGTTTCAGTCTTGGCAATTTATAGTTTTCCAGGAAGGCATCCATTTCTTCCAGGTTGCTTAATTTATTGACATATAGTTGTTGATAATAATTTCTAATAATTGTTTCTATTTCCTTGGTGTTAGTCGTGATCTCTCCCCTTTCATTCATAATTTTATTTACTTGTGTCCTTTCTTTTTTCTTTTGAATAAGTCTGGCCAGTGGTTTATCGATCTTAATTTTTTCAAAGAACCAGCTTCTAGATTTGTTGATCTTATCTACTGTGTTTCTGGTTTCTAATTCATTGATCTCTGCTCTAATCTTAATTATTTCTCTTCTAAAGCATGGCTTAGGCATCGTTTGTTGCTTTTTCTCTAGTCCTTTAAAGTGTAAACTTAGTTTATGAAGTAGGGATATTTCTATTTTTTTGAGTGAGGCTTGGATGGCTATGTATTTCCCCCTTAGGACCTCCTTTGGAGTATCCCATAGGTTTTGGACTGATGTGTTTTCATTCTCATTGGTTTCTTGTTTAAGTTCTTTGATTTCTCGGTTGACCCAAAAATTCTTGAGCAGAGTGGTCTTTAGCTTCCAAGTGTTTGAATTTCTGCCAAATTTTTTCTTGTGATTGAGTTCCAGTTTTAAAGCATTATGGTCTGAGAATATGTAGGGAATAATCTCAATCTTTTGGTATCTGTTGAGACCTGATTTGTGACCCAGTAAATGGTCTATTCTGGAGAAAGTTCTGTGTGCGCTCGAAAAGAATGAGTATTCTGTTGTTTTAGGATGGAATGTTCTGTAAATATCTATGAGGTCCATCTGGTCCAGTGTGTCACTCAAAGCTCTTGTTTCTTTGTTGATTTTCTGCTTAGATGATCTGTCTATTGCTGAGAGTAGAGTATTGAGGTCTCCTACAATTAACATATATTATCAATATGACTCTTTATTTTGGTTAACAATTGGCTTATGTAGATGGCTGCTCCCATGTTGGGGGCATAGATATTTACAATTGTTAGATCTTCTTGTTGGATAGACCCTTTAAGAATAATATAGTGTCCTTCTGTGTCTCTAACTACAATCTTTAGTTTAAAATCTAATTTCTCTGATATAAGAATTGCTACCCCAGCTTTCTTTTGAGGTCTTTTGGCATGGAAGATGGATCTCCATCCCTTCACTTTCAGTCTGGATGTATCTTTAGGTTCAAAATGAGTCTCTTATAGACAGCCTATGGATGGATGGGTCCTATCTTTTTATCCAATTTTCAACCCTGTGCCATCTTTTGGGAGCATTTAGGCTGTTCACGTTGAGAGTGATTATTGAAAGATATGAATTTATTTTCATCATGTTGCCTGTGAAGTCCTTGTTTCTATAGATTGTCCCTGTAAATTTCTGTTGTATATCACTCTTGGGGTCTTTCTTTTTTTTATAGAATCCCCCTTAATATTTCTTGCAGGGCCGGCTTAGTGGTCACATATTCTTTCAGTTTCTGCCAGTCTTGGAAGCTCTACATCTCTCCATCCATTCTAAATGACAGCCTTGCCAGATAAAATATTCTTGGTTGCATGTTCTTCTCATTTAGTATCCTGAATATGTCTTGCCAGGCCTTTCTGGCCTGCCAGGTTTCTGGATAGGTCTGACGTTATTCTTATGTTCCTCCCTGTGTATGTAAGGAATTTCTTCCCCCTAACTGCCCTTAAATTGGTTTCCTTGGTTCTAAGATTTGCGAGTTTCACTATTACATGCCGGGGTGTTGATCTGTTTTCCTTGATCTTGGGCGGGGTCCTCTCTGCCTCTAGGACATGAATGTTTGTTGCATTCCCCAGATTAGGGAAGTTCTCAGCTACGATTTGCTCAAATATATCTTCCAGTCCTCTCTCTCTCTCCACCCCCTCAGGCATCCCACTAATTCTGACATTGCAACGTTTCATGCTGTCACATATTTCTCTGATTCTGTTTTCATGGATTTTAAGCTGTTTCTCCCAGGCCTCCTCTTTTTCCTTCTTTTCTATCAATTCTTCTAGAATTGATCACTAGTCTTCTAGATCACTAATTCATTCTTCTGCCTCGTTTACCCTAGCTGTTAAGAGTATCTAGATTAGATTGGATCTCATTGATAGCGTTTTTAAGTTCTGCCAGTTCAGCTTTCATTTCTGCCCTTAGAGACTCTATGTTGCCATTAATCAATTTCTCCATTCTAGCTATTGTCTTCATAACTGTTCCCCTGAAGTCCATTTCCAACATCTTCATTAAATCTGTATCCATTTGTAAATCTGCGTCAAAAGTCACAGTCTCTGAGTCTCTCCTATTTTGGGGGTTCCTCCTCCTAGTCATTCCACTGAGGGGTGGTTGAGGGAATGTACAGAGTCCAAATTATTGACCACAACCCAAGCAAGATGCACCTTTTTTTGTAGGGACCTTAGCGTTGTCGGCGTCTTGTTCTCCCAGCCTGTGTTCTGGGGAAGGGGCCTGCTCAGCTGTTACTCAGGCAACCCTGTTTGGGCAGAGTTGCTCTGCCACCTTGGGGGGGATGGGCTCAGTGAAAACTGGTTTTGGAGGGATTTTGTCCTCTGGTGGATTTCCCTGGTGGCTTTCCGCGTTTCTTCTGAGAGTCAGAGCAGAAGAGACCGTTTCCAACCCTCTGCCTCAGAATAGAGAATTTGCAGTCTGTTCTTCATTGAGCTCTCCAGACCACACTAGCTCTGTTTCTGTCTGTGCTGCTAAAAACTGCAGCTTCCTGGGTTATGCGCCCCTCAGCAGTGCTCCCAGTCCTTGCCCCCAAGTTGGGGTGAGGGGACTCATCTCTGCCCTTTGTGCTTCTCAAACTGCCTGCTGCCCCAGTTCATATGTGTGGCCACACCACTCCAGGTTTCAGTCCAGGGGCTGCCCTAAAGTCCTTTCCCTGCCGCTACCGGTCTGGGAGACTGTGCCTCATCCCCAGCATGGGAGGCTTTCACTCACTGGCAGGATCCTGAAGCCTCCCTCCCCCTTCTGTTTATTTTCCGATACGTGTCCACAGAATCATGGCTCCATGCTTCATACCTCGAAAGCAACCACCTGCAATATTCTGTTTGTAGAGATCCAGACCTATCTTCTTACATCTCAGGCTGATTTCGTGGGTGTTCAGAGTGGTCTGGTAGATATCCAGCTCAATTCAGGGGACCGGTTGGAATAGGGTCCCCTACTCCTCCACCATTGTTTTTGTCCCCAGGTCAATTGCACTTTTAACCAGTTTGCCAATCCTTGCTTGCAAGGAAGAAAGCCTTAGTATTTTTGTCAAAATTAACTACTCATATAATCAGAGAAGGAAAAAAAAAATGAATTCTTATTATGACTAGAAGAGAAATGTTAAATTGTTGAAATAGTAATAACTCTGGCTATTCAACAGTAGAATTATCTCCCTAGTACATATTTAAGTGAGAAGTTGTAATGATATGTGTCTTTTATTTCATAACAAGGTTCACAGTTTGCTAAAATACAGAAAAAAATAATGGCCCATCCTTATTTCTATCAAGAGAATGTGGAAATTGCGATGTTGGGCCTGCATTCATATTCCAAGCAGTGTATCTAAAAAAGTAAGGGTCCAAAATTAGCTGGGAGCATTGAAAACAGTCTAAATTTAAGTAGCTTTTGTGCCAGGGTGATAGCTGCTAAGGACATTTTAAATAGTGAGAGAGGTAAATGTTCTTTGTTCTGAAATCCCTAGGGGAATCTGAAAAAGGAAGTGCAGTTCTTATTGTAATAAATAAAATGAAAGCAAGTTCTATGCTTCCCAGAATACCGTATACACAGAGCAAAATGAAATAAATAGGAACTAGGATTTTAGCTCAAAATACAAAATTTATGTGAGTAGATATAACAAATTATTTACACTTTTACTTTGTATACATCAACAAGTAATCCATTCTTTGCTCATATGCTCATGACCTTCACTTCTTTTGGAAAATATATTGTGTTTTTCTAGTGATTTTGTTATTGAAACAATAAAAGAAAATACTACAGTGTCATCGTGCTTGATGAAAAGAATCGTGAACTATGCATTATTGAGAATTCCATTTCCTAAGTCTCTCACCAGCCACTTGAGACTTCTAGCATCTTCATTTCCTTCTGTTTGTTCTCTTTTGGCATATCCAGGAACCTGTGAACAATTCTTAAAGAAACTTTTTTCTGCACACACATCAAAGTGGCAACTTTTTAATGATACCTAAGCTAGTGAAAGCCAGATAGTTTCTTTTGCCTTTGTAAAACTATAAAAACAGCACAGGAGATGTTTTATTTCTTTTCTTAATTGCCTTCCCAAGTTCCCAAGCTAAGCAAAAGAAATTATATACAAAAAATGAGAATTGTCAAAGGTTGTTTGCTATGGTACAGACATTTTCCTTTCTAAAATATATTTATAAAAGTATTAGACCACATATAGCTTCAAGTAACTAGGAATAGAGCAGTGAGAATTTTAAAAATATATTAATTAGGTGGAGGTTAGTATGGTAGAGTAGAAAAAGTACAAGGATTTTACCGAAGGACTGGTTCTTAGCTTTTGGGGTGTTGCTTATCTTCTTTGAAAATGGAGCATTGTAAGCTCAATTAAGCTAGTTTATATGTAGGTTCTGCCAGTTTCCTTTGGGGATTTTCTGACAAAGCGACATCATTCTGACTTATTTTCTTCCTTAAGTGTCTATGAATATCTTATCACTAAAAAGGGTGCGTTGATATGTGTTTTTAAACAACAAAGTATAATCAGGAGAAGAAATAATATCGTTTCTGTTTCAGGAGAAGGTATAAAATATTTTCCATTAAAATTTTATCCTAGGCTCTAAATTATTTTCTAGCTGTGAAGACATAGAAGAATGCAGAAGAAAATAGACATTGGAATTTTGAGTTTAAATTTCCAGTGTAGCACTTAATATGTAGGTAATCTAGGACAACTTAGATTCTCTAAAATTCACTCTTCTTAACTAGGTACCATATGTAGTACCTAGTATAGTGACTGGTGCATAGATAGATGTTTCTCAACAAAGGGTAGTCACTACTATTAATGACAATACAGACTGTTAATGAGTGTATTAGTTATATTTTGCCCCAATAATGCTACATAACAAACCACAAAACATACGGGCTTTAAACAACCATGAATCTAGGGTTCTACTGACCTGGGTCAGCCTCCTTGGTCTTGCTTATTGTCTATGACTGGTAGGTTCACTGGGACCAACCAGTTAGAATAATCTTATGTGGGAAGACTTCATTTTTCCTCCACAGAATTTCTTATGAGCAAGCTAGTCCTCTCTTGTTCTCACAGGAGAGGTCTGAATTCTAAGAACTGAGATAATGTGCATAAGGCCTCCTGATCCCAGGTGACAGATGGTTACAAGGTTATTTCCATCCCATTCTTTTGGCCAAAGGAAGACAAAGACCTTCCAGTTTAAATGGTGGAAAAAAATGGATACCACCTATGATTGTGAGAAACTGCAAAATCATAGTGAAAGGGCAAAGAGGTACAAAAGAAACCATTAATTTGGGTCATTGATGCAATCAGCTTTTCACCATTTGAATATTAAGTTACAATCTACCAGTGTTTTATTGGAAAGTAGACACTTTTTAATAAGGATGCTGAGAATAAACTAGTTTCTGTATACAAATATTCCATGTCACAAGATATTATTCTAAAACAGATGAAACCAGATGATAAAGAGAATAAAATAAAAATAAAATTCTTTGTGAGATAAAATACATTTCCACGGATACTTTTTAATGTTCAAATCATAATCTGATTGTCTTTATAAGTAACATCAACATGGACAGTAGAAAAAACAACTTTAAATTAAAATTACTTGCTTGTTTCTTTCAATAATCTATTTGTTCTTCTGGTTCAATTCCAAAAGACAAATATGCTGGGGTGGTTATGATTTAAATCTTTTTTTAAAGATTTTATTTATTTATTTGAGAGAGAGAGAGAGAATACGTGAGCAGGAAGAGTCATAGAGGGAGAGGGAGAGAGAGAATCTCAGGCAGACTCTGCACTGAGCACGGAGCCCAACATGGCGCTTGATCCCACGACCCTGAGATCATGACCTGAGCCAAAACCAAGACTCAGACACTTAACTGACTGGGTCACCCAGGCACCCTTGATTTAGCTTTCTTAAATTACTTATCACCCAGTTTTTCTTGTTCTACTACAGTTATTTAGTTCTATTATTCCAATATACATCAGAGTACATTTAAGAAACAGAGAAGATCATCACAAGTGCTTATCAACTTTAAGACTAGGACTATTTTTGAACAGATTAAAGATTCATTATATATATGTATGTATTTGGAAGTGGGCTGATGGGTTTATTATATTAACTGAATCTTCTGAAAATATTGGAAAGGCTGGGGAAAGAAAGTGACAGCAGGACTTGGAGAGTGAGAGAAGTCAAAGAACAGTCAAGTGAGAAGATGATGATGCAGAGGCACCAAAACAGTACTGAATAAAGATTGTTGGTTGGGAAGTCTGTGGATAGTTGTCAGGCTAATCTCTGTGGGTGTACGCTGCTGGTGATTGGTCTGCTGTCATTGTTGGTCAACATGGGCGAGAGTCAGGAATATGAAATGGGAATATGATGTGGAGGAAAGCAAGAACGAGTTGGAACCTGCTGCTGGCTACTTTGCATCTCCCACCATACCCAACTTCAATGGCATTTAGAAGGAGACAGTCATAGTCTCACATTCTCATTCTAAATCTCATGCAAATCTTCTTTTAACCAACCCTAACCTTGAATCTTACAGGGAAAGGGATTCTGGGAAACACAGTACCTGATAAACCAAGCCTACTTGTCATCTTTGCCTCCACTCACAGTTCCTTTAATTATGTTTTTTCCATTTTGAAAATAAAAACATAATACATTAAAATTGATTTGTTTTGGTGTACAGCTCTAGGAATTTTACCACAGGTACAGATTGGTGTAACTACCACCAATTAGGAAACAGGATATTTTTATATCTCCAGAAAACTTCTTCACAGTTACACAATCCCCTAACCACATACTCGCCCAACCATGAGCCTCTGGCAAACACTAGAAACACACAGAGCCTGGATTCTTTCACTCAGCATAATGCCTTTGAGAGCCATCCAAATTATTCCGTCTATCAATACTTGGTCCATTTTGTTGCTGATTCATATTCTATTGTGTATCTATGTACCAGTTGATTAATATTTGGTTGTTTTCAAATATGGACCTTGATGTATAGACCTACTATACACATTCATATATAGGTATTTTTTGAATGTAACTTTATTTCTCTAGGGTAAATATCTAGAAGTGGGTTACCATACCTATATGGTAAGTGTATATAGAATATTGCAAAAAATTGCTAGTGTTTTCCAAAAAGGTTGTACCATTGGATTTCCACAAGGGTTGTGTGAGGTTTTCATTTGCTCTATAGCCTCACCAGCTTTATGTTATGAGAATTTTTATTTTAGCCATTCTACCGAGTGTGTAGTGACATCCCACTGGAGTTTTAATTTGCAGTTCCCTAAATGATGTTTCTCGTCTTCTCATGTGACTATTTGTTATCTATATATCCTATTTGATAAAGTGTCTCTTCAAATATTTTGTCTATTGTTACTTGGATTGTTAGTTTCCTTTTATTTGGATTTTGAGTGTTCTTTGCATATTATGTATATAAGTCCTTTAGAGATCTATGATTTGCAAACATTTTTTCAAGTCTAAAATTTTTCTTCTCATTCTGTTGACAGTGTCTTGCAGAGAAATAAAAAATCTTAATGAAATCCAATTTATCCATTTTTCTCTTTATGGATTATGCTCTTAGGGTCAGATCTAAGAGTTTTTTGTCTAATCACAGGTCAGGAAGATTTTCTCCTATATTTTATTGTCTTCTAAAAATTTTATAGTTTCAGGTTTTTACATTTGGATCTATGACTTGAGATATATATATTTTTACAGAATGTAAGTTTGTGTAGGTTGTGTTGAGGTTCTTTTTTGCACATGGCTAGCAGTCAAGTCATTTCAACTCTTATGTTGAAAATACCATGGTTTCTGGTGAGCAATCTGTATTATTCAAATATTCACACATTTATCTGAATTTTGCATATTGCATATTCTCTTAAAATATTGAAAAAAGAAAAATATCAAATTGTATTTTATCTTAATATATTCCTTTTCTGACATTCTTCTTTTATTGGCATAGATCCAGTTGTCTGACCTATTTCATATCCTCTCTGCCTGAAGAACTTCCTTTAACATATCTTGTAAGGCAGGTCTGTTGTTAATAAATTCAGTTTGTGTTTATCTGATAAAATTATTTCTCCTGAAGAATATTTTCTCTAGATACAAAATCTGTTGTCAGGTTTTTTTCCCCACCCAACACTTAAAGATTTCACTCCACTATCTTCTTTCTTCGATTTCAAATGAGAAATCTGTTGTAATTTTTGTTCTTGTTCATCTTAAGTTAAGGTCCTCCTCACCACCACCTCATCTCTGGCTGATATATGTATCTTTGTTTTCTGTGGTTTGAATATAATATACCTGGATGTGGTAATTTTTTGTTTGTTTATCTGTTTTGTTTTTACATTCTATTTTATATGGTCCATGCTATTTGGATCTGTGGTTTTTTGGCTGTAAAAAAATTTTGCAAAGTTTTTGGTAATTATCTCTTTAAATAGTTCTCTTGCTCTAATCTCTTTTTCTTCTTTGGGGATTATGAAGTTGCAAATGTTACTTTGCTTACTATTCCCCAGTTCTTGGATATTTTATCCTATGTGTTTGCCTTTTTATTTTTTCTCCTTGCATTTCAGTGTGAATAATTTCCACTGACCAATCTTCAGTTTCACTGATTCTATCCTTGACTACATTGAGTCTACACGTGAGCTTGTTGAAGGTATTTTTAACTTTTGCCATTGTGTTTAGTTCCTACCATTTCCCTTTGATTATTTCTGATGGTTTGGACTTCTCTGATGATATTTCTCATCTAGTCTTGAAAGTTGTTTCCTTTTAACTATTTTAAATTTACTGTCTGATAATTTCAAATGCCTGTGTCATATCTGAGTATGGTTTTGGCCATTACTTTGTCTCCTCATATTGTACATGTCTTGCCTTTTAGCATGCTGGCAATTTTTTTGAAAGCTGAGTATACAGCACAGGGAATTAGATACCTTAGTAGATAAGACTTTATTATGGGAGTTTTTGTTAATCTACCCAGCCCTTGAGCTGTGTTTGAAGTCTGTTTTTAGTATGGGAACCACAACCTTCAAACTCCCCTAGTGACCTTATTTCTAATCTTCTGGCTTTGGGGTTTCTATTTTCCTCAAAGAAAGTCTACCTCTTTCATCTCTCCTGGATATAATCTACTGTTATTAATGGAGACTTATTATCATGGTGATAAGATGTGGGAAGGGCATTTACAAATCTTTTAAGTCTTTGTCTTTGGAACACATGGTGGACCTGTGTCATGGGGGTGTCACTTTCACAAGTGTTTTTGTTTTTCTTCAGAGCTAAAGATTTTTTCTCTGCTGCCCTAATCCTGTTCCTGGGAATACCTCCAGTAGTCTTAGTCCATGTCCTTTAGGTCGTCTTTCCTGCAGATTATGCCTTTTTGTGTCCTTCAGTGAGACTGAGAGGCTGGAGCTGTACTGAGTTCACTTCCTTCAGCTGTAACGGAATTTTTACCACCAGGATCTGTTGATTTTCTTACCCTGTAGATTGAGATTCTGTTCCAAAAGGAAAAGGGTTTCTGTGTATTTTACCCCTCCTTTCCATGGGCTATGGGCACTTTCTGCACCATGGACAGTGGGCACATTCATGCTCAGAGGTGTCTGGGGTTCCTATAGGAAAGATGCAGATGTGGTGACATCCTCGTGAATTTTGTCTCCAGTTGCTTTTCGTTCTCATGATAGCCCATATTCATCCCCCAGAAATTTGTCTTAATTGAAACTGGAGGGCACCTGGGTGGCTCAGTTGGTTAAGTGGCTGCCTTCGGCTCAGGTCATGATCCTGGAGTCCCAGGATCGAGTCCCACATTGGGCTCCCTGCTCAGCAGGGAGTCTGCTTCTCCCTCTGACCCTCTTCCCTCTCGTGCTCTCTCTCATTCTCTCTCTCTCAAATAAATATAAAATTGTTAAAAAAAAGAAATTGGAAGCTGACATTGGAAATCTGAAAGATATTTTTATTTCTTAATTTATAAATTCACTTTCCAGGTAACTTGATATGTTATTTTCTTAATTCATAAAGTAGACATGATCCATGTCTTTATACAGCTTAGGGAAAAACAAAAAGTAGGTTAAAGAAATTAAAAGACCCTTGCTTACAAACAACATATATATTAAAGATCTTAGATAATTTGTGTGTGTGGTTTTTTCTTTCTTTCTTTCATTTTTGTTTGCATTTCAAATATTAATGGAATCTTTTGGAGTCTTAAAATTTTGAATAATAGAAGATAGATATGAATCTTTACAGACATGAATTCTTAAATACAAAGTTCTAAAACAAAAATTATAGCTAAGTTGAGAATTCTTGAAGACAAAATTAGATTGTTGATGACAACACAGACAACCTTATTTTTTTTTAGCAGTAATCAGCATTTTTCTAAATAATATTTTCTTTAGAAACTTTGGCAATTTCTCAAAAGCCATTGACAACTCCTTAATTTTCACTGTACTATTTTTGTATATTTTGATTATCATCAAATTCTTCATGATTCCAGAACCTACTATATTTTGTTCACATAGATTTAGATTTTCCAACCAGAAAGTATTTCTAGAGTGGATTTTCTCCCAACAACTCTTTTTGCAGAGATTTATAAGTGAAAATGGTGAATTCTTGGCCTCTTTAATTTAATTAAGATAATTTGGTTCTGTCAATAATGTACCCCTGCCAAAAGACCAATTACTTTACTAAAAAGAGCACATCACATGCACTCATGAATGAATCTTACTAAAGGAAATGTAATACTTTTTCATGAGAAAAATATAGTATTTAATTTCTTTAAAGTCAAGTAGAATAAAATAGTGCTGAAAAACAAAGTCTACTGGGTAATAAATGGCTTGACAACTCTGTTTTGGGTGATAGTATGGGCCAAATTGTGTCCCCTTCAATTCATATGTTGAAGTACTGATCCCTAATA
The DNA here is from genome assembly GCF_003265705.2 of Callorhinus ursinus. NCBI lineage: Eukaryota > Metazoa > Chordata > Mammalia > Carnivora > Otariidae > Callorhinus > Callorhinus ursinus. The sequence goes on along the minus strand of NW_027397065.1, from coordinate 83,380,452 downwards.
CCTCACAATGGAGTGTATTTGGAGTTTAGGCCTTTAAAAAAAATGTAATTAAGGTTGTATAAGGTCATTAGGGTGGCCCCTAATCCAATAGGATTTGTCTCCTTATAAGAAGAGATTAGAACACACACATACAGTGAAATAATCATCTGAAGACAGAGGGAAAAGATAGCCATCTACAAGCCATGTATAGAGTCCCCAGAATAAACCAACTCTGCCTACACCCTGATCCTAGACTTCTAGCATCCCAGAACTGAGAGAAAATAAATTGTATTGTTAATCCACCAAGTGTGTGGTAATTTGCTATGGCTCCCTTAGTAACTAATATAGATATTTACAGACAGCTAGTTTTGGATCACAATACAGAATATGAATGAGGTCCATCTAAACCCATTGGAAACAATCATCAGCCCCATTAATTTCATGAAGATAATTAAGAACAAACCAAAGAATAGGAATAATGAAGTATTTTTATAAATGAAGAAAGGGAAATCTGAATGAAACTAAGAAACTTATGGCCTTTTGATGAATGAGCTCCAAAAGTCATCTTTTTTTTCACTTTCAAAATTTGTAAATTCTCGGTGTTGACATTAGGACACTAAATATACTATTTCACTGGAGTCCAGATATTGTCCCCAGATTCCTTCTAAACACAGTGTTCCACACTACCAATAGCTACCAGTAAGATTCGTTTAATTTCATCACTAAGGAAATGATTATTTGAAGATTACTATGTGCCAGACACTGCAGTAGGCACAAGGGAAGTAGTAGGTAGAAAAGGAGTCAAGCAGCTGGCATGTAATCTATTTATTTCTCTTTGCCGTGAGGACACTTTGAGAGAAGGCAACTGGCATTCTAGAAAATGTCATTATCAACAGGCTGATAATTAGTCTTCTGGTTAATAGACAACAGTATTTGCTGGGAGGAGCATCTTTATGTAAAAACATTTTTGATAACTTGTTTCTGGTTAAGCACTGCTATAGCAGACACATAGAACTATGGAGCATGGATCAGTGAGAAATGTAGGTGCAAAATGGAGGTGTTTTAAAACCTAAAATGCTGCCTGAGGTATAAAGTGACCATGCCCTGGGACAGAGGGCTCCTGTCCAACAGAAAAAAAAAAAAAAAAAAAAAAAACCAGAGAGTCACGTTCTGTGATGTTCCATGTGTCAGACTTCTCTACACTTTGCCTGTGTTTCTTGACTCTTGTGTCTTTGAGATGATGAGTATATCTTGATTCCAGGTACAGCCTCCAATTTGTTAGTCTGATTTGATAGGCCTCTGCATTGTGTTATCTCAGTGGTGTACAAAACAATAATCCCTACCTTGATAAAGTGTGTGCTCCAGTGGATGGTGATGAAGCAAATCACTCATTCCTGAGTAACACTGTGGTGTTAATGAAGCGGTGGCCTGTCCAGCCATGCTTCTGAAATTTATAACTATTAAAGTTGGTTTTTAAAGTATAAACCTGCAAATCTGAATGCGGTCTTCTGTGCTATTATTATAATTTCAGTTCCCAATTCCTCATCTGAAAACCTTGGGGCAAGGTGCTACTTGGAACTCAGGTATTTTTCGGATTTAGAAAGAGGATATGAGGCAGGTATTATAAATTTTATAACAAAGACAGGAGAATTGAAGGTTAAACTCCATACTTGGAGTGGAGGTGAGTGGGAGGGATGGGGAAGCTGGGTGATGGACATTGGGGAGGGTTTGTGCTATGGTGAGCGATGTGAATTGTGTAAGACTGATGAATCACAGACCTGTATCCCTGAAAGAAATAATACATGTTAATAAAAAAAAGAAAAAAAAAAAACAAAAAACTCCATACTCAAAAATTTAAATGTCTCTTAAATAAAACATGAACATATACAAAAACTATCACACAGTTTGTAATATGTTGCTTCTCATCACTTCAGACTATGCCAACAAATGAGTTAAAAAAATATCTAATTTCTGAGGATTTTGATGTATATTATTATAAATAAGAAATGGGACAACAACATTATCCTTTTTTTAAAATTATATTTTTAAATAAATAATTTTTAAGAGGGTTTTTGGCTTCTTGTTCTAAATTAAAGTGATTATTTTTCCTGCCTGCTATGGATCTCTCATGTAGGGATTTCTTGTACTGTCTTCTGAATTAATTAAGTGTATTGATTCTGGGATTCCATGGTTTCTTCTATTTTTCTTTGTTTTCAGGTTCGTGAAAATACATGTAGGAGCAAATTCATTTTCAAAATGGGTATGTGGAAGTAAGTGTAGATACTCTGGCAGGATCAAAATATGTTTAATTTTTATAAACCTAAGTCATAATTTGGGTTAAAACGATTCTGGATTTAAAATGACTTTTCCTCAAAGCTTTGAAGAGATCGCTTTATTGAGCTTTGACCCCAGTGTTGCTGATGGGTTCAGTGCTGACTATCTAGTTTTTATTTCTTTGCCAATAACCTAATCTTTCTTTTGAAAGTTCTTAGTATCTTCTTTTTAACTTTTACTCTTTGAAATTCCAACATGATATTCCAAGGTGATAGTCTTTTTATTTCTACTGTTATCTGGCAGGGCCTTTAATTACAAATACTGTTATCTAGTTTTTAAGCTTTGGGAATTTTTTTCCCATTAATTCTTTGATTTCATTCTTTATGTGTTCTGTTCCCTCCTAATAAAGAGATTTTGTCATCCTGACTTAATCTCATATCCTTCTTAACGTTTTATACATTATTTTCATTCTTGTCTTTTGCTCTGCATTATGGAAGATTCTTTTCATTTTAACACTTTTGTTTATAATAAAAATTTCAGGGTTTTTAAAACATTTGCCCTTATTTTCAGGTGACTTATTTATATGATCCTGTTATTTTTTTAGAATATTCATTTAGAGTTTATTAAATGCCAGGTATATTTTTGAGATATAGCTGACATATAACATTGTGTAAGTTGAAGGTGTACAAAGTATTGATTTGAATACTGTATAATACAGTATTATTAACTATAATCACAGTGTTGTTCATTAGATCTCCAGAACTTATTCATCTTCTAACTTTAAGTTTATACCCTTTGACCAACATCACTCCAATTCCTCCACCCTCCTGGCATCTGGTAACTACCATTCTGCTCTTTGCTTCTAGAAGTTTGACTATTTTAGAACTCACATATAAGTGATATCATGCAGTATTTGTCTTTCTCTGTTTGACTTATCTCATTTAGCATAATACCCTCAAGGTCCATCCATATTTTTGCAAATGACAGATTTGCTTTTTTTTTTTCATGGCTGAATAATGTTAGTGTGTGTGTGTGTGTGTGTGTGTGTGTGTGTGTGTGTGTGTGTGTATCATGGATTCCCTCTCTCCACATCCTCACCAACACTTGTTGTCTCCTGTCTTTTTGATGAGAGCCATTCTATGAGGTGATATCTTGTGGTTTTGATTTGCATTTTCCTCATGACTAGTGATGTTGAATATCTTTCCATGTGGCTGTTGGCCATCTTTGGGTCTTTTTTAGAAAAATGTATATTTAGTTCCTCTGTCCATGTTTTTATTGGGTTGTTTTCTTACTGTTGAGTTGTATGAATTCCTTATATATTTTAGATATTAAACCCTTGAAATATATGGTTTGCAAATATTAACACCTATTTCATAGGTTGCCTTTTCATTTTCTTGATTGTTTCTTTCGCTGTGCAAAAGCTCTAACCTATTATTTTTAAGACGGGAGGGAGGTGAGGGATGGGTTAGTCTGGTGATAGGTATTAAGGAGGGCACGTTCTACGTGGAGCACTGGGTGTTATAGGCAAACAATGAATCATGGAACACTACATCATAATCTAATGATGTAATGTATGGTGATTAACATAACAATAAAAAAAGAGTGGGAAAAGAGGAGACAGCAAAGGGCCAGGAGATGCAAACATGCTTGGGGTGCTTGGAGAATCTCCAGGGAGCTGGTGGGGCCCGGGGCCAGAGTGGACTGAAACAAAGACTTTTCCACCAGGAGTGGCATAATGTCAGTTCTGTGGAAATAAAAAGCAAATGCCAAGAAAAAAAAAAAAGAATATGGTATTTTTTCACATATCTCTGTGAATATAAATTAAACTATTTTGAAAGTTTGTTTCTGTTCCCTTAATTATTACAGTTTTCTTCAGTATTGATGGTGCTATTAATCTTGGGTTTTTTCTTTTATGCAGTGATTTTTATTGAAATGTTTTATGATTTTTATTCTTATTCATGGGTAGTAAGTCCAGTATCTGCTACCAGGTATCTCTTGCAATGCTTAGATCCTCATGTACCATATTGTTTGTCAGATCCTGTTGAGATTCTTCAAGTGATGACTGTCACCCTTTATACATGAGTAAAGATAAAAAGACTTACTATAATGAGAGCAAGGGAACAGGCCCAGTCCTCCATGCTGTGGTTGTTCTGGCAGCCACAATTGCTATTTATCATCTTCTTCTACTGCCCGTTTTAGATACCCACTTTGCCTGGTGGGATTAGCCCAATCTTCATCTGAATTCTGTTTACATTGCCCTTGTCAGCTTGCAGCTGTTGCAATTCCTCATTTACAATTATTATCAGAAATGCAATATCCAAGAAACCCTTGAGTTCCATGCACACTCCTCCTTTGCCTCATTACCAGCAGCACTTCTATCACCTTATGATAATAATAGTCTGTTACCCCTGCAAGGACAGTTAATCCTTTCTTTGCATGGTTTACATGCATGAGGAACCAAAAATTACCAGGCAGTAATTGTAGCTTTAATTGAGAAGAATCATTGCTGAGTCTCCTTGTGGAAGTGTTTCTCACCTAGGGACAGAATTTCCTAAGAGCCTAAAATTGTAGGGACTGGAAGTGCAAACTCCCCTAGGGCATTGCTGGAATTAATGGTGAGAGAAAGCATTTTTACTTTCACGCCTTGGTTCCCCCACTCCTATATTCTACCTATGGGGACATAACATCACATAATTGCGGTTGGAAAAGTACATACCATTACTCAAAAGACAACACCATAATCCTTAGAATATTCCCCCGAGCTGGCTCCTTAACTAAGCTTTTCAAAGGCTCTTTAAATGCTTGATAAGAATGACAGCTTATGGAATTTTTCAGTGCATGTAACAGATATGACTTCAGCTCTCTGATCTTAATCTTTTTGGGTAATATGAGCCAAACAGCGTCCATGTTGTCTGCCCATCTATCTCATTCTTAGGAATATCATGGTTTATTATCTTCCAAAGCATCTCCTTGAGAATAGGCCTTTCCATGGTCTCCACAGAAGACAGGGCTGATATCTACCAGCAAAGTGCAGGGGACAATTTCAGAGATTAGGGGCTCTGAGGTTTCAAGCATATCCGGGGTTAAAGCACATCCAATAGTATGTCCCTGCTCCAGGGCTCTAGGGCCCACTACTTCCTTGTCAAAGCCATAATTTTAGTGTAGGAGTATATTATTTTTCTATTGCTGCAAATACACTAGGGATTTGTCAGCTTAAAACAATATCCATTTGTTAACTCTGTAGTTCTGAAATGTGGGCATAACCTGGCAGCTTTTACTGCTCAGGTTCTAACATGGTTAAAATCAAGGTGTTGATTAGGCTGTGTTATCATCTGAAGATCAGCTTCCTCTTTCAAGTTCATGTGGTTGTGGCAGAATTCAGTTCTTTGCCATGGTAGCCCTGAGATACTGCTTTGTTTGTGGATGAAGCTGTTGGAAGATTGGTCAGCTCAAGGAGGCTGACCAGTTCCTTGCCATGTGGTCATCTGTTTTCAAAGACAGCAAAGAACTGCCTTTGCATTGAATACATCTTACAGTTTAAATCTCTTTTGCTAGGAAGAATTCAGTCTTATTAGGTGATCGCCTGATTAGATCAGACTCTCCAAGAATAATTTCCTTTTTCAAGTCAATTCATTTAGAACATTAAACACATCTGCAGATTAGATTAGTGTTTTATTGAATACCCAGGAGGAGGTGTGTGCACATCAGGAGTGAGGACCATTTCAGGATTCTCTCTACCACAAGAAAACTGGACAGGGCTGTGAACTTAGCTTTCTTTGTAATTTACTTCCCTTCAAATGCAGTCTTGGAATTGATTTCTACCGCAGTCACCCCTCTAAATAGGAGATGGGTCTTCTTTAATACTGTCCATAGGAACTGTGCTGGGTTGAATAGTGTCTCCCCCAAATTCATGTCAACCTGGAATTTCAGAATGTGACCTAACTTGGAAAAAGCGTCTTTGTAGATGTAATTAGTTCAGATGAGGTCATTCTGGATTAAAGTGAGTCTTAATCCAATGACCTGTATCCTTATATGAGGAGAAAACCAGAGAAACTAGGAAGAGGCAAGGCAAGATCCTTCTCTCTCCAGTTTTCAAAGAGACTATGGCCCTAATGACACCTTGATTTCAGACTTAAAGCATCTAGAATGGCGAGATAAACCCAAATGGCAATAAACCCAAATGGCAGTCCTTATCTTTGTGGAGACACTACATAAAGCAGCATACCCTCTTGCACCTATACTCTACCCCACATCACCATGGGCGAGGACTGTTCTCATTGCATGCTACAGTAAACCAGGGGGTATCACCACCCTCTGGAGACCCAGGGAAGAGTTGATGCTTCAGCTTGGGTCCAAAGACAGTCTGGAGGCATTAATTCCTTCCTCCTCTAGGGACCTGTCTTTCTCTCTAAAGACCTCCAACTGAAGGGGTGAGGCTCACCCACTTTATGGTAGGTAATCTGCTCTAATCAAAATCTACTGACTTGAGTTAATTTTATCTAAAAAATACCTCCATAGAGACATCTAGAATGGTGTGTGATCAATACCTAGGTACCATGGCCTAGACAAGTTTGCACATAAAATTAACCATCACAATCACCAATAGGATTCTTTTTGCTACCTGCCAGCAATTCATCCAATTCCAGACATACATCTTTCTGGGTACCAGCGATGTTACTGAAATAATAATAATAATAAGTGTAAATATTGTACTCTGGTCAGACTTAATGATCATTTTATTAAAAGTTTCAAATAAGATTTTCAGCATTCCATTTTAACTTTTAAGCTGTAGGTTTTGGATCAAGAAATCAAAAAAGTATTACAGTAAAATATTATGAACCTTGGAAAAGCTCTCAGGGCTCTTTATTCTAGTCTTCATTTCACAAAGGAGGAAACTCTGAGAAAGAAGACAACTAAGAATCAGTTACTGAAAGCTCTTCATCAGGACTTTCTCCATGTCCAGCTGTTTGTTTTTTTAACCAGACAATTAGTACAATCAGTAACAATGGCTCATTACTGGGGTCAAATGGTTAGATGTGCTTTGTTTTACATTTGTGGTATATTTATTATGATTCTTGTAACTGCCATAATGGGGTGTAGAACATAATTCTGTCTGGATCAGAAGACACGTGTTCAGAATTCCCTTACTGATTCTCATAATGTCCTCACAGTTCCTGTCTTCTCGTTTCAGCTCCTTCCCTCCGTTGAGAGTCATTGGATTATAGCACAGAGCTTTCCTGTCACAAGTCATAACTGATGGAAAGCTTTTGTCTCTACCACAGTAACTAAACCTGGCTACTATAAAGCTGTTCTAGTTGATTTTCATAACACTATATATTGAAGAAAGATTTACTGATCCCTTAATTCATAATTTGGCAAAAAGAGTAATATTCATTATTTATTTATTTGTTTGTTTATTTATTTGAGAGAGAGATAGAGAAACAGCATGAGAGGGGAGAGGGTCAGAGGGAGAAGCAGACTCCCCACTGAGCAGGGAGCCCGATGTGGCACTCGATCCGGGGACTCCAGGATCATGACCTGAGCCGAAGGCAGTCACTTAACCAACTGAGCCACCCAGGCACCATTATTTAAAGCGTTGGTCTTGCCAAAAAGTAGAGAAAAAAGAGGCAGCGTTATTTATACTACTACTACTAGCAAAATAATTATTATTTCAATTAGTACTTGATCAATAATTATAAGTAAAAAAAACAGTAAAAATATAAATGGTATGTGGTAAAATGATCAAATGCAACAACAAACAAAGTTAAAATTAATTCTGTAAAAATTCATCATTTTTCTCCTATGAGACCTGTAGAAGGAAGCCTTAATGTGCAAATAATAGCTTAAATGCATTTTCTTGTGTTGCAGGTTATTGTACAGTTAATTAACAGTAATATTGTATCTATAAATTTCACAAAATTAATTTATTTCAACTTACTATTATCCAGGTAACTGTATTCATATGTGCTTATTTTGAAATTTTATTTATGCCCTAAAAATGTTGTTTATGCATTTTTTAATTATTACAAGCTGTGTATACGTCAAGCTATATTATTTACGTATGTGGTTCTGATGGCAGCATGTAGTTTGGGGCATCAAACAGTTCTTTTATTCTGAAAGAACTACAGTGACCGGTATACTGAGAAGAAAACAAAGGCATAGTGTGCATGATTGAAGAGGTCTGTGTTACACACCTTCCGTGGTGGAGAAAGTAAAAGAGTGGCTTCCCGCCAGCATCAGATGTGTTTACTGAATGCTTTTCACCAACAAAAGTTACAGCTAATGGAACCCTAGGACATAAAATTATAAGAAATAATTGCCTGTGAAATATTGATAAGGGAATAAGAATCTAACCTACATTTTAGGCAGAATTAGCATCTTGATTCACATTTTAAAAATTAGCCAAAAACCTGAATTAATTAAGGGAATGATTTCTTTTTTTTCATTTTAGAGGGTTATTAAAAAGGAAATATTATTAATATATCTGAAAGAGATTTGAAGATGGGAATAAACTCAGTGGGATTTATTCTAGGAGTGGAAAGCTAGTTTGATATTTAGAGATCAATTCATGTAATTCACCAAACAGAGTTGAAAGGAAAATAAAACCATCCCCATATATATACAACAAGATTTTTTTTAATTTTTAAAAATATTTTATTTATTATTTTTTAAATTTAATTTTATTATGATAATCACCGTACATTACATCATTAATTTTTGATGTAGTGTTCCATGATTCGTTGTTTGCGTATAACACCCAGTGCTCCACGCAGAACGTGCCCTCTTTAATACCCATCACCAGGCTAACCCGTCCCCCCACCTCCTCCCCTCTAGAATCCTCAGTTTGTTTCTCAGAGTCGATAGTCTCTCATGGTTCATCTCCCCCTCCGATTTTCCCCCCTTCATTTTTCCCTTACTACTATCTTCTTCTTCTTTTTTTTTTTTTAACATATAATGTATTATTTGTTTCAGAGTCACAGGTCTGTGATTCAACAGTCTTACACAACTCACAGCACTTTTATATATAGAAAATCCCAAGGAATCTACAGAATCTACTAGAATTAATAAGTGATTTTTGCAAGGTTGTGGGTTGGAAGGTCAACACACAACAGGCGCTCCTATATCTACATATTGTCATTAAACATTTTTAAACTAAAATTAAAAACTTCATATGATTTACAGCAACAAAACATGTGTGAGATCTCAGATGTTGAAAACTGCAAACACACAAAAAAAATCAAAGCAGACCAAATATATGGATATTTAAGAAATGCTCAGTTTAATTCATTCCCAGTGGAATTTTTGTACATATGGTTAATTTGAATCTACGTAGGAAGGAAAAATAGCTAGAATAACATAATTTTAAACAAAAGAGAAAAATTGGGGAGATCACACAACCTGATTTTAAGACTTAGTATATGCTGCTGTGATAGACTACATCAATCTTCCTCTTTCCCTCGTTTGAATTATCTCAAGAATTTTCCTTTGTCTCGTGTTCTACAGTTTGAATATGATGTGCTTACATATAGTTGTCTGCCCCCCATCCCTCCACCTCCTGCACTGCTTGACATTCTCTAGACTTCCTGGATCCATAATTTGGTGTCATTAATTTTGGAAATTTCTTAACCATTATTACTTCAACTATTTCTTCCACTCCATTATCTTTTTTCCCCCTCATGCTGGTGGTCCAGTTATGTATATAATATTTTTAAATTGTCCCACGGTTCTTAACTATTCTGTTCTTTTTAATTTTTTTCTCCATTCTGTTTTCTTTTTTAATTTCAGGTTGGAAAGTTTCTGTGCATTTGTATGCTTTTGTCAAAACACAAGTAATATACACTCAAAATGCGTGCATTTCATTTTATGTAAATTTTACATGAAAGATAAAAATCCACAATAAATATTGAACTCTAGTTAATAATAAGCATGTTAGAGAATTGAAGGGGAAGTAAATTTATTTTTGCTGCTTAACCATAATTCACTGAAAATTAGTATGAATTGATAGATTGACAGAATAACAGGTGGAGGGAGAGATGTACAATAAAACAAGTACTGTAGAATATAATTTCTAGGATAGAAATAATGAATTTCTATTATAATTTCTAGAATAAAAACAATGAATATATGTGTTTATTATAAAATTTAAAAACTTTTCTGTACACTTGAAATTTGCTTAATATAATACTTGAAAAAAATGTTATAAAACCTCTTTTGGATCATTTTTGAACAGTCTGTAGCAAAACAGAGCTATAAAGTAATGAGGAGAATATGGACCAGAGAATCCATATCTAGCTTGCCCCTAGATAGACCATAATTTATGTTTGTGACAGATTATGGTAAAAGAATGGTATTTGCTATTGACTTCAACATCAGTTTAGGGTCAGGCTAACAAAAGCCTCTCAGACTTGAAATAAAGTATTTTTAACTCATTAGAGTAATAGATCACTAAATGACCTGTGAGTAGGATAAAACATATATTATATCTCATGGAACACTACATCAAAAACTAATGATGTAATGTATGGTGATTAACATAACATAATAAAGAAAGTGAAAAAAATATATATTATATCAAAAATATCAGTGAGGGTAAAAAAAGATCAACAGGTGATAAAAAAACAGAACTTAATTATGTGACTATTAAAGCTAATGACTTCACACTAGAGAGAACTCAATGATTTAACAGGCTATTTTGTGTTCTTTATCACATTATATAGGGTAACAAACCACAAATTTGAAAGGGAAGTACGCTTTTAATTTTCTTCCCTTATCTATGCCACAAAACAATGTGTTCCAATAATGAATATTTTCCTGTTGATAAAGTGACAAAGGAAGGTATTGAATTAAGTCTCAAGATAGAGGAGCATATATCCAATTACTTAGTGTTTGCACTGGCACCCTTTGATTTATTATCTGATCATTCCGGAGCCAAGAAAACATGTTTTTGCGGATGCTTGTCTCACTGCTCTTGATTCTCCAAAGCTCAAGACCTCTCTGCTGTTTATGCCCCTCTAGCATGGCGTGCCTATAACCACAGAGTTCCTTCTGGCTATTCTCGGTTACTAATGTGTTCCTCCAGTTTGCACACCATTTTGTTCTTCAGTATTCTATTTATCTGCCTAGAGATCATCACTGCTTGAAGGTCACAAGGTCACCCGCAATTCAAAGTTTTATTATCATCTCTTCCTTAGAGCGTCTTTGACATCCTTGAAATCTGTTTGACCAGAAATCTTACGGCTATTTTCAGTTTTCCCTGTTTCTTGTCTTATTCCCACCATCATATATTCTTTTTTTCCCTTTAGTTTCTCTGATACGTAAACTTCTATTCATTTGTGGTAGCTATGAAATCAATTCCATGCCCCTAGAATAAGCAATTACTTGAACTCTTTTTTTAAGATTATTTATTTATTTATTTGAGAGAGAGAGAGAGAGAGAAAGAGAGAGAGGATGCGAGGGGAGGAGCAGAGGGAGAGGGACTAGCAGATTCGGCTCTGAGCACGGAGCCCTATACGGGGCTCCATCTTAGGAACTGAGATCATGACCTGAGTGAAACCAAGAATCAGACGCTTAAGCTTAACGGACTGAGCCACCCCCTACTTGAATTCTTGAGCTCACACTTCATACTTACATGATTTTCAAAGTGTATCCACTTAGTTTCCCTAAGATGCAGGACTATTCTATACGAAGTAGGAACAATGCTGATATTAATGAAAGCAAATACTTTACTTGAATGACAATACAGCCTGTAATATATGGATCATAAGTAGTTTCAATAGCAACATCTTCCATTGTGACACTTAAGCAGGTACTTTTATTAGATGATAAGAATGTTTTGGCAACTGCCTTTCTGACTAATAAGAACTGGTACTATTTGCACATGAACCTTTTCTGGATTTGAATCATCCTTCTTAGGCTACAGCATAGAAGACACACAGAGATGTGTTCTCATGTGATTCCTGGGGAAAAAAAGTAAAGCCAAGAGGCAGCCTTTTTTTTTTTTTTTGGTCTCAGTGCTTATAAAAAGAAATAATCTTGGGGCAACTGGGTGGCTCAGTTGTTAAGGATCTGCCTTCTGCTCAGGTCATGATCCCAGGGTCATGGGCTCAAGCCCTGCATCGGCTCCCCTCTCAGTGGGGAGCCTGCTTCTCCCTCTCCCTCTGCTGCTCCCCCTGCTTGTGCTTGCTCTGTCTCTGTCAAATAAATAAATAAAATCTTTAAAAAAAAGAAAAATAATGTCTGTATTAAAAATTTTAAGCTAATTATAGAAAAGAGAGTAATGTTGATATACGCTAAAATTTTAAAAGGTAATCCACTCATACTTGTGTTATACATGAGAATTCTTTGTATCTTGTATGCATTGTATTGTGTAACAAAACTGGCACATTATTGTATATTTATTTGGTATCTTGATCCCTTCAAATTTAATATTATATAATAAGCATTCCCTATCCATTAGCTAATCTTCATAAATAGAATTTAATGCATCACATATGATAAATTATGTTCCATAATTAAATTGACCTGGCCAGTATTTTTATATTCGGGTTGTTATCAGTTTTGCAATATTATTTAAAAGGTTTATTTATATCATGGTATCTTATACGTGACAATGTCTTAAGCTAAATATAGAGAGGGGTTTATATGCAATAATTCTTAGAATGGCACTTTATTACTCAGGACTTTATGAAAACAATACAAGCCTTTAATGACAAGAAATAGACCCACATCATAGCATGAATAATATACCTTCAAGCTTTGATACAAACTCCCAATTATTGACACACCAATACACTAATGAAAATACTTAGATTCTGTATGTCATAGGCAAAATAACGAACTCCAAAGCTGTCACTCCCTAATTCCTGGAACCTGTGACTATGTTATCTTGCATGGTAAAAAGGAACTTTGCAGAAGAGCTGAAAGAGAAGGTTGAAATTGAAGAGTATTCTGGAGTATCCAGGTGGGTCCAATTTAATCCTTTAAAAGTGAAAGATGAAGGCAGAAGCTTAGGTGCAAGAGAGGCAACAGGAGGGAAAATAAAAAGAGAGGAGAGAGATTCAAAGTGTCAGTGTGACTCAACTGCTATTGTTGGTCCTAAGATGGAGGAAGGGGACCATACGCCAAGGAATTTAATGGTCTCTGGGAACGGGGAATGGCCCTCATCTGATACCCAGGAAGAAAACAAAGACCTCAGTCCTACAACCACCAGAAATTAAACTATGTTAACAACTTTGGTAAGGAAGGAAACGGGTTCTCCCTTAGAGCCTTTAGAAAGGAGCAAATTGGTGTCAACACTTTGATTTTAATCTGTTGAGATTTGCATTGAAATTTTGAACTATAGAGCTACTGATAATCAATTAGTGTGGTTAAACCGCAAACTGATAATTTATTACAACAGCAGTGAAAAGTAACTAACAAACTATATTAGTGATAATAATAATATAACTATAGTAACTATAATATGGTTTAGTGTTTTTAATGAGCACATACTATCTCCCAGTATGCGTATGAGTACAATGCTTTTATTAACTCTTTTATGTGTTTATACTCTATGACTTAGTTTATTGTTAGTCACCTTTTAGGTGGGAAAGAACTAAGATACTAAGTGTTTAAGTGATTTAACCAAAAATATTTCATTAAAAACAGCAATGTCAAGATTTGTTTTTAATTATTTTTCTGGATTTAATTAATAATACAATTTTGGGGGGCACCTAGGTGACTTAGTCAGTTGGATGTCCAACTCTTGGTTTTGGCTCAGGTTGTGATCTCAGGGTTGTGGTATCAAGTCCTGCACCAGGCTCCATGCTCAGCAGGAGTCTGCTTGTCCCTCTCCCTCCCCCTCTACTTCTCCTCTCCCACCCGATCTCTTTCTAATAAATAAATAAGATCTTTAAAAAAAAGAAAAAAGAATATATTTTTGTAAACAATTGATAATGCAATATATTTCATGATTTGAAACATAACTGTTGAACCTAAAAATGAGTTATTGAAATGCGTCATTAATTGGAGTAGATGGTGCTTTGAAAAATCAATTCATATACCCATTTCTTATTTTAATTTCCTTATTTCTAAAATCAGACTAAATTTAGCATCTATTCTATTTTCTTTGTGTGTTCATTTTGGACTTGATTATAACATACATTATGAAAATATGTGAAACGCAAGTTAATATATTGAAATAGAAAAACTTTTGTTTTGCAATGTTCTTAATTTTCTGAACTTCTCTAAAAGTTATGTGCCCCAAATCACATAGCAGTCTATCACTAAAATATTATTTTAGAGATATATCCATTAGCCACTAAATGAGGTCTTCTTCCAATTTAGTTGCTATCAAATAGTCTTGTAACCAATGTGTCTACACTTTGTGACATCTACAGATTTACTTCATTAGTTTATGGGAAATAATCCCCCCAGAAATTCATTGGCTGATATCCAAATCCTCAAGACAAAAGCAAAATTACACATACTCTCTGTCAGGAAAAATCTGACCCATGCTAGACAGGACAGGTTTGGGAGGGAGGGGACACAGGAGAGAGAAAGGTACGAACAGCCAGCTTTTTCCATGCCGCTTGATTTTGTGGGAACAGAACTTCAGAAGGGTGTCTCCCAATACCCTGTGCCCAAACAGTCAAAGGCTTGAAGAAACGGGAGATGTGTATTGGATAAGTGATTCATGTTGCAAAATGGTGGTGCAATCTGTCTACCCACAAGGAGAACTGCTATAGGACAACGTGTTGTGGCCAGGAGAAGGGGCACCTGCCAGTTAACTTTGCTGAAATGCCCTTGAGGTTAGAGTGGTGGAATTAGTGGACAAGGGCTGGTCCATGGCAGAGGTGAGATACCAGAGTTCTGGATGATTGAAGGGTGGAGGATGTGGCTGGTGGCCAAGTGGACATGTTCCAGGTTGAAACTAGATCAGGCTGTGCATGAAAGCAGCTAACCCTTCAGCTCCTATGACCAGCAGGGTAAGCAGTGCTCAGGGGACAGAGCGATATGGCTCTGGAGACAACAGATGCCTATAAGGCACAGATAAGGATGAGAACAAAGTCAAGTTTAGGTCTCACCACATATATCAAGTTTATTTTGGGGAAAGGGAGGAAGAAGCTTGAAGACTTCGTTTTTTTCCGTAGAAATTAATATTGTCCTAAAGATTACATTTAAATAATCATGTAAGACTAACTTCAAACCAACTTGGATATTTATTTATTTTCTTTTTTACTTAATCTGTGGGAGTCAGCTCAGACAAAAGACCAGACTAGACAGATATAAAATAGAGTAGCTCCAATTTTTCAAACATCTTTGTTGTGCAAGTTAACTTTGCAACTCTTTGTTATATGATATCTAGAAGTTTGCTTTTTATCAGCTTCAGCCTTGCATATGTACAATGATACTTGCTCTGTGTTCATACTTGCAAATGCTCTTGGGGGGAAATAATAGCCAGTTACCATTTACTGTGTGCCATAGACTATTCAGAATACATATATTATCTCTTCAAATTTTTACAGACCTACAACATTGGCAAACATGTCATTCTTCAACTGTCACAAATAAGGAAACTGAAGAGAAGAGGATTTAGATAAATTGATGAGGACCACCCTTTTATCCTTTTTTTTATTTTTTAAAAAACATTTTATTTATTTATTTATTTGAGAGACAGAGAGAATGGGGGGGTGGAGGGGCAGAGGGAGAAGCAGACTCCCCACTGAGCCAACAGGGAGCTCGATCCCAGGACCCTGGCATCATGACCTGAGCTGAATGAAGGCAGACCCTTAACCAACTGAGCCACCGAGGCACCTGAGGACCACCCTTTTAATAGAAGGTAGAATCAGGAATCTACAGAAGGGGGTTTGAATCTAGAGGTCAGGTTCTTAATATGTTAGGCTAATATCCCAGGATGTAAAACCACATAGTTCAGTTATGGGTAGAAAATTTGGAAACAAGAAAAGAAAATGCTTAGAAATAATTCTAACTTTTAAACTGCTTTTGAAAAAAGAGAGCTGTTGATTGACTCCCTTTCCCACTCAAGGTATTTTATCAAAAATAGCCCAACTGGCTGGATATGTAGAAGTTAGTTCCAAAATATGTTATATTTCTCCCTATGCTCGTGAAGCTACTTACACTAGTTTTCTGCTAACAATTCAAAAATTGGTCTTAGATGGCTAGTCATTTAGAAAATACTTGTTTCCCTGGAGCCAGAAACTAAGGTATGGGATTCTTTCATGTGACTCAACTAAATCTTAAGTGATGACAAAATTTAAAGGTGTCTCTTTTAGATAAACATACTATGGCTCATCAGGTGGCATGAGAGTCATTTCCATCAATTGTTAGGGAAAAGATATCCCTGCATTACTACAATAGCAGCTCAATTGTTTGATAGTTATTAGTATGAACCAGTTGTTTTCTCTTCCACAACAATGGTGCATGACACCAGCAGCTAAGACCTTCCACAGCCAAGTGCGGGAGCTGAGCATTTCTCTTGAAATCTCCAGAAGGGGAAATCAGTGTTGGGGGGATGGGGTGGGGAAAATAAAAAGAGAAAGGAAAACAAGAAAACACGAGATACTTTTTCTCTGTTATGTCTCTGTTATGGAGACATAAAATTCTCTGTTATGTCTCAGAAGTAGTTTGTGCTTAGTCTGGGTCTTTTGGCTCTCTCTGTTCTTTTTAAGTTGTTTATTCAAGGTAGAAAGGCCACTAAGAACCATGATGAATTTCAAAATTAAATTCGGGCAGTTCAATTACATCACACAGAAAATAAGTAAAAGTATCTTCTTCTATGAAATCCACATTCTTTTATAAGGAACACTGCTTTTGAAGTCCTATTGTACATCTAAAAGCTGTGTTGCTAATGTTAAAACTATAAAGTTATTTTGAGCTTAAACAATTAAAATTATTACAAGAAGTTAGGTACTAGAGACACAGGCTGATTCCTACTAAAAAATAAAATTTCAGATAAAAGCACCCTGAAATTACTGGGTAAAGCTTAATGTTCATTTTTTAACATTATTATTGGCTATTAAATTTAATGTTATATTGTAAATATTTGCATTGTGGTGGATAAAACCATTAAGTAAACACAGAAGTTCTTTAAAATTCAGTGACTAGATAAATTAATTCCAGCTTACAGTCTCTCATTAATTAAACGATAGTAGTTAAGCAGATGATAAGGTTTCTAGTAGTGAAAATAAATCAATTGCAAATGGCCAAACATCTGTAGGTTTACTCAAAAAAGACTATGTTTTCTCTTCATAACTTACTTGCAAAATGTTATAAGATGCATAAAGTTTATCCTTCTGAGACATATAAAATAATCACTGCCTTAAAGAGACTAGGCCCACCTGAGGGCCACAGGAAGAAAGACCTTTTCTGATCATAGATCTCAACTGAAGCCCAAGTTTGACGTCACAGTCATAAAGCCTTTGCAATCTCTGATATCTGCACACAGTGAAACAGTGGGATTTCAGATCCCCAGGCAGTTATAAAAATGCATAACTTGGGGCACCTGGGTGGCTCAGCCTGTTAAGTGGCCAACTCTTGATTTCAGCTCAGGTCATGATCTCAGGTTTATGAGATTGAGTCCCAAGTAGGGCTCTGCACTGGGTGTTGAGCCTGCTTGAGGTTCTCTCTCCCTCTCCCTCTGCCCTGCCCCCCATCTCTCTCTCTCTCTCTCAAAAAAAAAATGCACCAACTCTAAAATAAGTGTTAATATTTGAAGAAAATCACTTCTGGCTGCTACTATTCATGTGCTGTGTTGAGTCATAATGCCATCTCTTCCTGTGAAAGGGAAGTCTGACAGAGCTGAAAGATTTTATTTGGGACTTAACTGATTATAGAATATTGAGACTGCCCATATAACTGAATGTAAAGTTAAACAATAAAAACTTAAAAGCAGCACAGAATTGAATGGATAGATAAGCCAAATTTAACTCTGGGGCATGCAATAGATTGAAATTTTTTCAGATTACTTCTGTTCATCCTAGAGTGTACAGAACATACATGACTGCCTCTCTGTGCTGGTTTATTTTCAGATACATAATATGGCATGTAGATAAATACATATAGATTAAAACCTATGTTTACATAAAAATAACAAGGCAAAATAACTCTATTATCAGAAATAAATCCAATATTTCTAAATTTTATATTAAATTTTGTTGTGGTTGATTATATGGATGAGAAGTCTTCCAAATAAAATATATTTAGAACACTAGTGTTACTTTGATTGTTTGTAATGGGTTCGTTATTCTGGTTTGAGGCTGAATGTAATCAAAATTTTTCCAAATCTGAAAGAGGTCAGAACTTCAGTACTAACTATTGCATTAAAATTCATCAGAGATCTTTTCTAGCATCCCCTTCCAAAAAAGTGTGTCCTTCAGGTCTTAGGTGCATAGAAGAGCTACTTCCCACTAAAGCCCTCAACCGGTTAGATAAAGGAGCCAACTACATATCTATCTATTTCTATCTCTCTATCATCTGTCTATCATCTACCTCTCTATCATCTATTATCTACCTACTATCTATCTATCTATCTATCTATCTATCTATCTATCTATCTATCATCTATCTAATTTCTTCCTTCAAATTAGGGCATTCTGACTAAGACAGAGAGTCTTTCTTAGAAAAGGGATCCTCAAAGATTTGTGGAAAAAAGCCTTTTGTACTTGACCTCCGTTGCTTCATTGGCAGGATGAGCAGTATCCCAGAATGCTAGCTGTTTCTGGAACGACCACAACCCTTCTTTCCCCAGAACACTTAGCCTTCATCACAATCCTCTGCCTTGAAAGTCTACTAGTGTTAGTCTCTTTATGACGCTTAACCCTTCTTCTTATCTTAGTCTCTGCAGAAGCCCAGGACTTCTGGGTCCTCCTGAGCCTGATCCACATGCTCAATCAGTCCGTATGGTGACCTTCCATTTCCAATGCTTCCTCCAACCCCTCAAATCCTCCTTGTTGTTCTTGGGAACTCCTGGTCTATCAGCAGCAAATCTCCAAAAGATTCGTCTCTTCTCTCAATGTGCCCTTGACTTTTGAGCTCTACCAAATAACTGAAACTTCATAGAGAAAACTTCTAACTCTGGCAACCCACTCAAGTGGAACCCTTCTTTCTCCTACATCTTATGACTTTGGCCTGGAGATGAGGAGGTGTCTTCCTTATTCCTCATGTCCACTTCCAGATAGTTCACATCTCACCTTCCTCTAACCCCAGTTTTGAATTTAAGAACATAAAATTATATCACATAATCCCACTTCTTACAGTCATGTTCCAAATCCTCATTGCTTCCCTACACCTTTCGAACGTTTAAGCTCCTAACTCATGGTTACATTAGCAATGTGCCTGCCACATCAGAGTTTTCAACATCCCAAGACTCTCAGTATCTATTTTATTATTTATTTATTTTTAGAGAGAGAGAGGGGGAGGGGGAGGGGGAGAGGGAGAGAGAGAGAGAATCTTATGCAAGCTCTATGTGAGCGTGGAGCCTAACACAGGGCTCAATCTCACGACCCTGAGATCATGAACTGAGCTGACATCAAGAGTTGGATGCCTAACTGACTGAGCCACCCAGGTGGCCCCCAAGTCTCTCATATCTAGATGTTCTTTCACTATCTAGATCTTCTCCAATGCCCTAACCTCCGCCCTACCTCTGCCCTTCATTGCCAAGGTCGTTATTAATAACTGTGTACCCTCGTTAAGAAGTAACCAGAAAAAAAAAAAAAAAGAAAGAAGTAACCAGAAAGAACTTAAATAAAGTTCTACCACTCTGCCTTTCTGCTATGTACATTTGTGCTTAAGTTCACTTATAGCTTATGTTATAGCATAGAAAAACTGCTTAGGAGGTTCCTACCCAGGCCAGCACCTCGGCTCCTGCATTTGAACTTCCTCATCCAATAATGTATGTGCCACCAATGGCTCTCGCTTCTCTCTTCTGCATCATCATTTTTTTCCCTTTCTACTAGATCATTTCAATCATCATAGACTGATGTTATTTTTCAATCCTGAAAACATACCCATTGTTGTATATTTTAACAATTCCTCAGTCTTCCCAGTGCGAGATCATTCCAGCTTAACATTTTAACAGATCCAGGTGGAAAAACCCGAGTTACATTCAAAGGAAACATGAAGTGTACCTCTAACTTTCCATCATTTGTGTCTTTCCTGAGATTGCTCTCTGTTTGCATCACATCACACTCTTACATTTTGCTTGCAAGATACCCAAAGTTTACATCAGGATGAAGGGGAGAGACCTAGACAGTAAAAATGTATAATCTTTTTTTTTCAGTAACAATGGGTAAGGGGCCTCAAAAAATTTACAAAGGAAGAAAAATGGTATTATAATGAGTCATCTGGCAGACGCCTGATCAATTGCAAGTTGATATGCTCCAGACTGACTAACTTCAGATCTTGACTTCATGTGCTCATCTTTCATCAACAAAATGGCCAGTTTGTAAGGAAAATTAATGCTGAGACACAGACAAATCTTAGCCACCTCTGAGCATCCTGTTAGATTTCTTTCACCTTCCTAAAGTTTAATCTCATCTATGAAGAAAAACATTTTCTCTATTTATGACATGGATGAATCTCCAAAGAACTATGTTGAGCTGAAGAAAACAGACATGAAAAAGTACATAGTGTATGATTACATTTACATACAATTCTAAAAAAGGCAAAAAGGCAGTGACAGCGAGCAGATCAGTGGTTGTGAGGGGTTCTGTGTGAGGGAGGAGACTGACTACAAAATGTCAGAGGTGGACTTTCTGGATGATGGAAATGTTCTGCATCATGATGGTGGTGGTTGTTATACAACAGTTTACATTTTCTTTTTAAAGAGTCATTGGATGATACAATTAAAACAGGTGCATTATATTGTATGTGAATTATAACTCAATAAAAATGACTTAAAAATTTTATAAATTACATTTTTTTCCATGTAAAGTACTTTATTCTGAAGAGATGAATTCCATTTAGCTTTCAAAACTTTCCAAGGATCAGTGCCCCACACTAAAAAACGAAAACATTCCTTTCTTGATCAAATATCATATATATTTTTACCTCAGCCCAGAGAGGATTTACAGTTGGTTCATATTTTATAAGTTAAAATTTATTGCATAATCATAACAGGCCAAATCCAGAATATAAAAATATACATTTATGATTTAGTTTTTAATGTATTTCATGGAAGTGTTTTCACTAGGTATCTCACAAAGCATCCTAAAAATAATATGATTTGTCCTTTTATTTTCAGAAATTTCAGATAAAATATTCACACAAATAATATCCACCCAAATTTCTAAAATGTAGCTCCACTTGGTAATAGCAGAAAAAGCCTTTGACAACATTCAGTACCCAATCATGATAAAAGCTCTCAGCAAGCTTGGAACAGAAGGGAACTTGCTCAACTAGTTAAAGAGAATCTACATAAAAGCAGCAGCTAATACTGACTATGCTTAATGGTGAGAAACTAGATGCTTTTTCCCTAAGATTAAGAACAAGGGAAGGATGGCCCTCTCACCATTCCTATTCAACATCACACAGGAAGTCCTGGTTAATGCAACAAAAAAGAAAACAGATGTTAAAGGTATACCTATTGGAAAGCAAGAAATAAAATTGTATATTTATTTACAGATAATATGATTGTTTATGTAGAATATCCAAAAGAATTGACAAAAATAAACTCCTGGAACTAAAAAGTTATAGCAAGATTTGAGGACATAAGGTGAATACATAAAAGTCAATTGCTTTCTTATGTATCAGCAATGAATGATTGTTACATGGAAATTAAAAACACAATACCATTTACAATAGCAATGACAACAAAAGTGAAATACTTTGGTATAAATTTAACAAAAGTATACAGGTTCTATGTTAGGAAAACCACAAAACTCTATTGAAAGAAGTCAAAGATGATCTCAATAAATGGGGATATGTTCCTTGTTCATGGGTTAGAAGAATCAATATTTTTCAGGTATCAGTTATTGCCATGTTGATATATAGATTCTACCCAGTTGCAATAAAAATCCCAGCAAGCTATTTTATCATACCAACAAAGGAAGCTAAAGCTTACAAGGTAAGGCAAAAGACCCGGAATAGCAACACATTACTGAAGAAAAACAAAATTGGAGGACTGTCACTACTCAATTACAAGGCTCACCATAAAAGGTGCAGTTTCGAGACACCATGCTATTGGCAAAAGTATAGACAAATAGACCAATGGAACAGATTAGAGATCCCCAGAATAGTCAAGTGATCTTTTGCAAGGGACTAAGTCAATTTAAAGGAGAAAGGATAGATAATAAATGGTGCTTGAAAAATTGGATATCAACATGCAAAAATAAGTGATTTAGACACTAAACTCACCTTTCACAAAAATTAACACGGAAAGGATTGATTGTAGACCTAAAATGTAAAATGCAAAACTGTACTCCTTCTAGAAGATAAGATAGGAGAAAATTGGGATCTTCGTTTTGGTGTTGAGTTTTTTAAACAGCACTGAAAGCACAATCAATGCAAGAAAACATTAGTAAATTGGACTTTATTAAAATTAAGATTTTTTTCCTTAAAGACATTGTTAGAATAAAAAGCCAATCCGGTACAGAGAATGGAGTTGTAAAACACATGTCTGGCAAAGGAAAAAAAAAACACCAAACAATCCAATTTAAAAAATGGCCAAAAGATATGAATGGATGCCTCTGCTAAGAAAATATACAGATGACAGATAAGCATATAAGAGAGTGTTCAACATGATATATTATTAAGAAATTGAAAATTAAAATAATAAGATATATACATGTCTTGAATGGCTAAGATCCCCCAAAATGAAAACGTTAAATGCTGACAAGGATGTGGAGCAACAGGAATTTTTCATTGTTGGTGGAAAAACAAAATGGTATAGCCATTTTGAAAGACAGTTTGGCAGTTTTACACAAAAGTGAACGTAGTCTTATCATTCAATCCAGCAGTTCTGCTTCTAATATTTACTTAATTGAGTTGAAGAATTTGTCTACGCAAAAACTTGCATATGAACATTTCTAGGCCCTTTATTCATAATCACTAAAAAAATGGAAGCAACTAAGAAGTCCTTCCATAAATAAATGGATAAACAAACTATGGTACGTACATACAATGGAATATTATTTAGCAATAAAAAATAAATGAGCTCTTAAGCCGTGAATAGATATAGTAAAACCCTAAATGCATATTACTAAGTTAAAGAAAACAGTCTTAAAAGCCTGCATACTTTATGATTCCAACTATGTGATGTTCTGGAAAAGGCAAAACTATAGAGACAGTAGAAAGATCAGTGGTTTCCCATGGACTAGGGAGTGGTGGGTGGTGTGGTGTGAAAGATGAAGAGCTAAAGCATAGGAGATTGTTAAGTTTAATAAAGACTCTCTCCTTAACCAAACTTCAGTCAGGCTCCCCTAAACCCTCTAGTCCTCAACCTTGGGATCCATCTTTATAGGACCCCTATGCCTAGTTATAGCAAGAATCCTGTTAAGCCAGTTTAGACAGAATACCCCACCCTTGATACCTGATCACCCTGGCCTGGCTTCATCAATATTATTTTCTTTTTTTTTTTTTTTACAGGAGAACAAATCTCCACCTTTATTTACTTTTCATTAAATTTAAATCCTTGAGGGGTACAACATCACATGGATTCTGTGGCCAATGGCTTTAGCAGGAAGGCTGCTTCAGAATTTGGCACAAACCATGCCACTGTTTTCATGAGCACGCGTTACTTTTCCCCAGATTACTCTGGTTTTGTTTGATTTGCCACCAGGAGTCACTGTGTTGTTCCTTGCTTTGTACACATAAGCACATATCTTGCCTAGATAGAATTCTGTTTCATCTCGAGCATAAATACCTTCGATTTTAAGAAGAGCTATGTGCTCCCTCTGGTTCTGGAGACCCCACTTATAACCAGCAAAAATGGCCTTGGACCACAGCTTTCCAGACATTATTTGGCATTATAGGAGTCCTGTTCCCAGCAGGCCGCCCTTATTTGCACCTAAAGTTCAGCAACAAGAGCTCCCCTCCCCTTTTTTTTTTTTTTTCCAAATAAAATGGAACAGAGCAATTTATTTAACTGAATATTGGTTTAGCCAGAATCCCTTCTGGCTCCTGATATTTCTTCTTAGAAATTTTCCATCTACTGATCACCACCCTGCTTGTTGGCCATAAATCCCCATTTGTTCATGCTGTCTTGAGCCCACTTAAATACTGGGTCTCTTTTCCCCTATTGCAATGGTCCATGAATAAAAGATGTTTTTAACCTCTTTAATTACTGTCTGTTTCTGGTTTTCCTTAGTAGTTGAAGCTATTCTGTATGATACAGTAATTATGTATCCCATAAAGCTGTACAACACAAAAGTGAACCTTAATGTAAACAATGGACTTTAGTTAACAATAATGTATCAATATTGTTTCATTAATTGTTATAAATGAACCACATTAATGCAAGGTGTTAATAACAGGGTTGTATGTGTTTCTGTGTATGTGAAGGGGTATATATGGTAAATCTCTGTACTATCCGTTCAATAATTGGAAACTGTTCTAAAACATGATGGTGCCATTGACCCAACTGAGAAAAGCTGGAGAAAGAGCCAATGGGTATTTTGGTCAATGGCTAAACTGTGGGTATATAAGCAGATGTTGCATAGGTGGTTGTAGCTGGATTTCAGAAAAGGGTGGTTAGTTAGAGATGTATACCTGCAGAGTATTTAGAACAATGGCAATAAATAAAATCCAAGAGTAAGATTATAAAATGAAAGAAAAAAAGACAACATCGATCCTCAAGTAATTCCAAAATTTGGAAATTAGAAAAATGAGCAAAATCAGGCTAAGTATAAATATTATTGACTTGAGAAAAGAGGAAAGTAAGAACAATGGGATACCAGAGTTGCTTATGCAAGATATTAGATCCAGATATTCTTTCAGTTGAAACAGGAAAACTCATATTATCTTATGCAACTTGGAAATCCCCACTGAATGTACCAGTGTATAGGGGACCTATAATGTATGGCAAAAGTTCTTGAAAGACAATCAGAAACTTTCTTCTTTTCCAAGAACCCAACCTAATGGATAATTTTACCCTAAAAGAAGACCAATCAAAGCTTGTCTTAAATCTTCTTTAACTCTTGAGTAGTCACTCTTCTTTTAAATCTTTCAAATCTTTATTTGAAAGAACCTGTCGGTAGCTGACTTCCTTACTATAGTGAATCCTAGTTGAGGGCCTTTTAAAATTAAATTTATAGGTGGTTTTAGCCCGTTGGACAAGAGCAACCAAGAAAGAATGTGTGAACTTCTGGTGAAGTGTGTGCATCATATTTTAAAGTAATTTGATGGGTTCACTTATTAGCCTATGAAATAATAAATTCCCCCAAACAATAGCCTTAGATATTTCTAATTGTACGAGTGTATATTAGGTCTTCTACACAAGTTGACTATTTGTGCTTAGCTCTCTCAAGTCATGATTGCAGATTCATTATTGCAAGGAGAATATGTAAAAAAATCACCTCGGGGCCTGATGTAGTAATAACATTAATTGTAAAAAAAACCCAAAACACTGTTAAATAAATATTCTAGTGAACAAATTCTTTAAAACAAACATGAGTTATTTAAGGTTTAAGGTGAGAATCCTTTGAATTTCTTAAAAAGGCAAGTTTTTCAACATTACAGAAAGGTTTTTTTTGTCTTTTTTTAGTTAAAAGGCTTAAAAAGGAACTTGACTTTATGGCAACATACAAGAAAATAGATATAGATTATACTTAAATGTTTGTCTTTTTTTTTAAACTGGTACACAATAGGTGGAGGATTTATTCCTTATCTTTTGTCTCTAAATAATGAAAAATATTGAATATAGCTTATAGCATTTCCAAAAGCAATTGCACTGATATTTTCCCATTATCATAAATTTCCTGAAAATCTATACAGAGAAACCATGCATTCTCTGGACTTAACTATACTTTTAATTAAAATTAAATCAAAGATATATGGGATTTATGAGAAATTATTTCCACATCACTGTGAAGAAGACTTTAAATTTAGCAGAGATGCCATTGGATTTCTGTTTTTCAATAGAAATTTCAATGGAATAGAAGAAATAGACATGAGATTGACATACGAAGAGGACTGAATTGGAAGGACTGGAAGAGTGCATGGTGGTTTTTATTTGCAAATACTTTTGCTTTGGACTTGAATTACAGACTGTGTTGTAACGGGAAAGAATGCTGCATGCAACAAGAGTTGTGTGAAAGATGGAGGCTCCTTGAGCAGTGGGAGGGCAATGGATCAGTGGAAGAATGATTCCCTGGCCAGGGAATGTTGAAGGTCTCCGTGGCTGGGGAACACGATTTTGGTGGCAACCATCAGTTCTAGAGAAGACTTTCTCCATCAGTGTTCGGCTACTTGTGGGCTTGCTTGGAGAGTGTAGTTTTTTGGGTCACTGGACTGGGTTTCGGATATGCAGAAGATGGAAGAAGAGAGGGGAAGATGTTGGAAGTATGCAGAAGATTCCTGTGACTGCTGTCACAAATCACCACAAACTCGGTGGCCTAAAACAAAACAGATTTATCATCTTATAGTTCTAGCGACCAGAAATCTCAAACCGCTTTAACTGGGCAGAAATCAAGGTGTTGGTAGGTCTGCCCTTCCTTTGGAGGCTCCAGGAAAAACTTCCTTACTCCTGGTTCTGATAGTATCAGACGTTCCTGGCTTGTGGCTACATCACTCTCATCTCTGCCTCTGCCTTCCTGTCTCCTCCTCTGGGTGCGTCAGATCTCCATTTACTTTTCTCTTTTTTAAAAATATTTTGTTTATTCATTTGAGACAGAAAGAGAGAGAAAGAGAGAGCATGAGTAGTGGGGGAGGGGTAGAGGGAAGAGGGAGAAGCCGGCTCCCCATTGAGCAGGAAGCCTGCCGTGGGGCTCAATCCCAGGACTCCAAGATCATGACCTGAGCCAATGGCAGATGCTTAACTGACTGAGCCACCCAGGCCTCCCTTTTACTTTTCTCTTATAAAAATCATGCCAGTGGGGTGTCTGGGTGGCTCGGTCGTTAAGCGTCTGCCTTTAGCTCAGGTCATGATCCCGTGGTCCTGGGATCGAGCCCCGCATCGGGCTCCCTGCTCGGCGGGAAGCCTGCTTCTCCCTCTCCCACTCCCCCTGCTTGTGTTCCTTCTCTCGCTGTCTCTCTCTGTTAAGTGAAAAAATAAAATCTTTAAAAAAAAAAAAATGCCAGTGCATTTAGGGCCCACCTGGATAATCCAGGATAGATTTTCCATCTCAAAATTATTAACTTAAATTTATTGGCAAAGACCTCTTTTCCAAATAAGGTAACATTTTACAGGGATTTGGACCTTATGACTTTAGGAGCTATTATTGGCATATGGGCACTGGAAAAAAGTTGGTTTGATGATTAGTATGTGATGGACCCCAAGGTAGATGAAAGAGATAGAAGGAGAAAGGTCAAAAATGGAGAAAAAGCAAACTGTTAATAGTATCATTAATGTATTAAAGAAGCTAAAAACCAGGCTCACAACCATACAAACTATTTTATTTATGTTAGAAAATGTGTACATATTAGTGTGTGTAGATGTATCTATAATATAACACACAAGTATGTTAATACTGATTATTTCTTGTTGGCGTTGTCAGGCTAATTTTTATTTTATATTTATTTAGTTTGTATTTTCTCCATATTTATTATAAACAAAATTAAATTTTTAAAGAGCCCACATTATGTTATATTATATATGATGCCTTTTTGACTCCTCTTGAAATCAAATCATATTTAGTTAAAATATTTGGAATAAAATATGACACTGTGGATCAAGCAATATCATAAGGTCAGAAACATAGTCCCCATTTAAGTGTGGTCTGTGTCTTAGGTTAGAGCAACGTTAGCTTCTCAAGCATAAGAGTTTGTTGTTCTAGGATAAAACACTATGTAGTGTGACTACCTGTGGATTTGAACATCATTAATCAGATAGAGAAGGAGCAGGTGTTAACGCTGTCAAAAGCTTGGCAATTTATTTTTCCTAACTTTAAATCCTCCTTCATTTGCTGATAGATATTATTCTTCAGCTCCCTCTTGAACTCAGTGGGAGTCTCTGACTTGAGGCTTATGTAGTGATTATAAAGTACCTACAACTCTTCAGATGAAAGGGATATTAGTACAAAATACTAATAAGCATTATAATTATAAGTGGTCTCAGTACTAAGGTGTTGGCTGGCATCAGAAACTGGGAATAAGCAGTTTGAATACAAAACTGTCAAAAACGTTTAGTTTGGGAAGCATTTTAGGAAGGTTGGTGAAAAGGCATTGACTTGAAGTTGTGTTAATCTAATTCTTTTTTAAAATCATGAAAGAAATTATGCAATGACCCAAAGCAAGCAAACAGATAAGGATGGTAATTTGGAGGCATATCGATCC
The DNA here is from genome assembly GCF_003265705.2 of Callorhinus ursinus. Taxonomy (NCBI): domain Eukaryota; kingdom Metazoa; phylum Chordata; class Mammalia; order Carnivora; family Otariidae; genus Callorhinus; species Callorhinus ursinus. The sequence continues at coordinate 83,351,772 of NW_027397065.1, read as the reverse complement.
AAGGAAATGGAATTGAATGACCAAAGTCTATGTCAGGTAAAAGACAACATAATTAAACTGATTTCTTTGGAGACTTAGGAAGATGGATTTTCGTGAAGATCATTACTGACATGCTATAATTGGAAAAAAAGACAATTGCTTTGGTAGGTTTCTCCATCATTATTACATATTGATATTAATCTCTTTGATTTTTAAACATGGTACCTATAAATTTAATGTCTGCCATTTAGTTTTCTTATAATTACCAAAAATATCTGTGCTACCAGTTTTTATGAGCATCATGTGGTCGTGTTACAAGGAGTTGACATGAGATAAAACTGTAAGTGCTCACGTTATTTTTCAGTGTATTATTGCCCTTAAAGGTTTTTATTTGTTGTTTTACAAAATGTTAACAGAACCTCCAAATGACAATATTCCCATTACTTTTAAACAAAATGAAGGGCATGCTCTGATTGCTCACAGGCTCTTGTCCCTGCATTTAGTGACATTTTAAATTCAAATGTCAAACTTAACAGTGATACAAGAAAATGTTTTCATAATGAGTGGAATAGATGAACTTTTGAAAACAGATTATGGTCAGTGGGTTAATAAAATGCAAGAACTCAGGGATGACTTTGGGTAATATGATTTTGTATAAAATGATCCAAAAAATACATCCTGCTTTTAACATAGAAATGTAACTATTCTTAATTAATCCCACCCAAATGCATTTTCTCTAAAGTGATGTGGCTGCATGAGATCACTGTTACTTATTGCTAGGTGAGGTGTAAAGATATTAGCACATCAACTATTTCAAGGAAGAACAGGATTTTTACCTACACTTATGCCGATGGCTATACTTAACGAAACTTTAATGTGTGTAGGAATAGGTGAGGGATCATGTCTCTGATTCCGTAAGCCTGGGTTGGGCCCCAAGATTCTGCAGTTCTAGCAAGCTCCCAGGCAAGAGACCTGCTGCTAATTCACAGATCACATTTTTGAATAGCAAGGCCCCACGATGGATCAAAGGCAGCTGTCTCTGCTGAAAGAGTTTATCCTCAAGACATTAAAAGTGTGGCAGTGAAAACTTATGACTCTAGAAGGCAAATGAAAAGTAATCAGTGGATAGATCTTGTAGAACAAGTTCTAAAAAGTGACCCCTTTAACGGTCAGGTTACATTTTTTACCGTTTTTGGCTATCATTTCCTGAAAATTGACTTTTTCCCCCTAAATCTTTTGAAAACAATGCCACTGGTAGAAATAAACACAGTCCAAAAATTTCAAAGAAATATATGCTTCTGATAGACATTGGGCAGGGTATGTGCTATGGTGAGCGTTGTGAATTGTGTAAGACGTTGATTCACAGACCTCTACCTCTGAAACAAATAATACATTATATGTTAAAAAAAAAAAAGGAAGATAGTAGGAAGGGAGAGATGAAAGGGGGGGAAATCAGTGGGGGAGATGAACCATGAGAGGATTCTAGAGGGGAGGGGGTGAGGGGATGGGTTAGCCTAGCTATTACTACCAAAGAGGGTACATACTGCATGGAGCACTGGGTGTTATACACAAACAGTGAATCATGGGACACTACATCAAAAACTGATGAGGTAATGTATAGTGACTAACATAACATAATAAAATAAAATAAAAATAAAAGAAATAGATGCTTTCTGTTGCTTGTAAAGTGCATGTGTTTAGGTGTGGAAAAACATGAGGTTTTTATTCTACACCTGCTAAGAATAAGCTGGGCAATGCTAGACATAAATTTAACTTTTTTTCCTCCTTCTGGAAATTGAAAAAAAACTCCAGATTACATGTAAACTTTTAAAAAGATGGTTAAATGCATCTTTTCAAATTGTACAAGTGCAAATGAATGTAAGCATTTTTGGTATTTAAAAAGGTCATGGAGGGACGCCTGGGCGGCTCAGTCGGTTGAGCATCTGACTTTGGCTCAGGTCATGACCCCAGGGTCCTGGGATCCACCCTACATAGGGCTCCCTGCTCAGCGGGGAGTCTGCTTCTCCCTCACCCTCTGGCCAGCCCCCCCCCTCATGATCTCGCTCTTTCTTTCTCAAATAAATGAATAAATAAAATCTTTAAAAATGTCATGGAAATCAATCACAAAAACCAATTTTATTTTATTTTTTATTTTTTAAAAGATTTTATTTATTTATTTGACAGAGAGAGACACAGTGAGAGAGGGAACACAAGCAAGGGAAGTGGGGGAGGGAGAAGCAGGCTTCCCGCTGAGCAGGGAGCCCGATGTGGGGCTCCATCCCAGGACCCTGGGACCATGACCTGAGCTGAAGGCAGATGCTTAATGACTGAGCCACCCAGGTGCCCCCCAAAACCAATTTTAAAATGTCTCTAAGCGTACGCGAATAAAATTATGCTGTAATGATAATATTTTTGATGCTTCGAGGTGAATAGAATGATACATTCGGGTGTGAAGGTGGACTGTTATGAAGTAAAAGAGAAACAAATCATTCACAAAGTGATAATGTAGTGGAGTTGTTAGAAGGATAAACTAGCTTTGTGTCCTTGGGCCACGTATTTAACTTCTGTGCTTCAGTCTTCTCATCCATGGTAAAACAGGGGTAAAGATGCTTGCCTCAGAGGGTTGTTCTGAATATTAATATGTATAAAAACCTAAGAGCCACACCTGGCAAACAGTCATTTCTCAGTAAATATTAGCTATTGTTATTTAAATTTTTGCTAAAGTTAAAATTATCTTTGTGGAGGATCAAGATTTCCAAATGATATTTGGGAATGTTCGCTGGAATGTTGTATAGGCTCTTCAAAATCACCGTGTTCAAACCTGTTCTTACCAGGTTCAGCATTAATAGTCTTCTCTGCATGTTGACTGTCAAATACTCTCACCTAACAAACAACCAGGAGTTCCTTTGACCAAGCAAAGCTGCTTATTAGACCTAAAGCAGTAACAGAGAGCCCTGGTTTGGCAGAATTTTAGTAAAATTTTGGAATGGACAGTTTGGAGAAAGATGTTGATATTGATATTGACTGAAAGGTGGGGAACTGAGCAAAACTGGATAAACTGAATGAGTTGATGGATAGAGATGGCACGATATTTAAAATGAACCCTAACAGATATACCACTGCCTGATAAGTAAACTCTTTGCCTAGGTGAGCAATCGATGCAAAAAAGGGAGCTGTTGTCTCAGATGAAAAACTGTTTCTATAAATTAATTTGCAGAAATGTTATGCAACAAACAGTGAAATTGTTTATGGGTTGTCCTTAAGTTTTCAGGATCATGGATCACATGCTTAAGTCATTTTGACAAAAATAATGGTATTAATTTTCATGCCTCAAATTCCATTCTGAATTGATGACAGGTCTACCTCCTCGGTGACAAAGACAGAGGCAGATTATATTCCCAAGTTTTTTTCTTGTCCTCATTCACGTGTTTAATTTTCATCAGCTATCTATCAGATATTTCTTGCACGCTGTTTCCTAATGATGTTGTCAGATATCATTTCTGGACCGCCAGATATCATTCTGGACTCTATGCTATAAAGTCCGTTTAGTGTCCTAGCCTGACTGTCTAACACAGTCCCTAAGAGTGAGTGAGTGCTGGATAAATTTACTCAAGAATGGAAGGAAGAAAAGAAGGAAGAGAATGAGGGTGGGATGGAAAGACAAAGGGAGGAGAATGTATCTCTAAGGGCCAGATGAAACTGATCGCCCGATTTTATCAAGTTGCACTGGAAAAAAGCTTTTCAGCTTGTGGAATGGAGAAATCAATATCATATCTCATGAGGATATCCTAACATCTGGTTAGGAAGTTAGAATGGCACAGTTACTTTCATAAATGAAAGCCTTGAATATGACCTTATTTCTTTTATTGACAATATCTTATCAAAATTGATAATTCAATTCAAAGTGAATACAGAAAATTTCAATGTTAGGAAGGTAAAGTGATTTTGTGACTCTTTGCTGTTCCTCATAGGGAAAACAAAAGTCATATGAAGGGGTGTGTGTGTGTGTGTGTGTGTGTGTGTGTGTGTGTGTGTGTGTGTGTTAAACTTAGGGTTTTATTTCTCACCAGTTATTAAATTTGGCTATTATTCTCTATCTCCTAGTAAACACCACATTTATGACTATGTTACACTTGAGGTCACCTGTAATCTGAAGCAATAACTAATGTGATGCTTTCCTTGGATTTCCTCTTGCCAAGATAAAAAATTGCCCTCTGTAGTTCTGCATAGGGACTGGAGGTTGGAACCAAAATAAGAAGAGTTCTTTAATAGTATCAAATTAATATGAGTTGAGCAGGGGTACTCTAAGTGTGGTTTCCTACCAGCAACACCAGCTGCTAGATGTGTATTAGAAGTGAAAATTCTTAGGTCCCATTTTAGGCATACCAAATCTGACTCTAGGGGTGGTGCCCAGCATGTATGTTTTATTATATCCTCCTGGTGGTGTTGATCACTGCCAGCCTTTGAGAACCAGTGGACTTGTGCATCTCTATCATCGTGCTATCCATTGAGCAAGGGTTGGAGTTTGCAAAGTAACGTTCTCTGCATCGTATCTCAGGGGCAATGGAGTAGGCTATAAAAGTCCAAACCACATAGGATGCAATTTAATAGAATTCATTAAGATTCTCCTAATAAACTCTCACCCCAGTAATTCCTCATCCTTGCTCCAGGTTCTCCCTCCTTTTCCCTCTCCTTCTGGTGCACAGTTGGCTCCACACAAGTAGACCATTGGACCTTGAAACATCAGCTTATGGGAATATTCATCTAGTAAGTGAATCTTCCCCTGAAGAGGTGCTGAGTATGAGAATTCCATAGTAGCTTCTGAAAGAATTAGATTTTTCTTTAGATAGTGACACAGCCATTTCAAATCAGCCAGATCAAAATGTTAGAAGAATCTTTAATGCTATTCCAGAACAGAGATGGTGGAGCAGGAGGGCAAAAGGCATGAGATGATAGTAGGGTAGGGTAGAGGGAGAGGAGAGAGATTTAAGAAATAAATTGACTTTTGTAGAAACGATTTTAGGCACAGTTAGAGCCTGGGCCTGTTGGAAAAATTTGTCCTTGCAAATTGACTTCCAATCATTTCCCTATGGAGCATGCAAGAAAGTGTTAAGTCTGGGGACCAGCTTGCAGATAGCTATTACTACCATGTCAGGGGGTGTTCAGAAAGTAAAGAATCCACCCAATTTGAATAATGAAGGGAAATTGATGATCTGGGGACCGATGCCCAGAGAAATTTGCTACCCTTAGAGAAAAGGCTGTGGTGGTTCTTACCCTGTGTAGCTCTTTGTAAGAACTTTCACCATCTACTCTCATTACCTGCTTCAAGGAAATTCATGTTTCTCTGCGTCTTTCACTCGGTGATAAAATGGGCAGTGTGTGTGTGTGTGTGTGTGTGTGTGTGTGTGTGTGTGTGTGTTGGGTAGGATAGAAGGATAGAAGAGGGGAATGGATACAAGATTGGATCCCCATGATTTGTCTTGGAAAACTGGATGATTAACCTTGCCATTTACAGAGTAAGATGAAAATAACAAAGGAGAGCTCATCTACTCATGTCAGTCTTGGACTTATAAATCTTGGAAAACTTAAGAACAGGTGCTACTGATTATTATAGCTAAGATTATTCATATTCTTCTAAATTAGGGTGCATATGAAATTTGCTTGAAATTTATCCACTGTATAAATGAATTGAAAGAATATAAGTAAGTTGAAATTGTCATTAAATTCTATATGGAAATATATGATGAATGCCAGCTTTATCATTTTTCCTTTTTTATAACATTTGTTCTCATGAGTGCAATCACAGAGAAAAGAAGATCATTCATTTGACTCCTGAAAACCATCTGAGATTGGGATGGATAGACTTTGGGTTTCACAGCTTATAATAGGACCATGTTAATGATTTGTACTGGTGTGAACTTTGTGTTGAGTTCATATCAACCTTGTCTGATTATTTCTGAGTGTTTAATACAGGACGGTTTAGAGCCATATTAGGAGAAACTGTTTTGAAATGTGGACAAAAGAGGATTCATTCTAAGTTTGGGTCATTGCATATTTAAACCCATGCAATGGTGTTTAATAATGCAGACATACTAAAGTTAAGACATTGAAAATAGTGCTCCCAGTATAATTGTAAACTTGATGATGCTGCACACACAGCAAATGTCTATGATTTAGGAAGCCAACTGTATATGAAATAACTATGTATAAATTGTTATTAGAGAAATTTTAATGGGAATTGTAATTCTAAAATTTGGTGCCTGGATCCATATAAACTCTTAACCACAATATTTTTTGTGAATTTTTTCCACTTAAATTCATTAAAAGGAGAGAACATTTTTCTCTATATCCAATGAAGTCCTCCAGATTATAAAGTTTTAATTTTAACACCAGGATAGAAAGTAAGGGTGAACTTTTCACATTTAAAGATTTTAATAATGAGATAACAGGCCAATAAGTCAATTAAAGCAGCAAAATATAAAATACATTATTCATACTGGCTTTCTATAAAAGTACTTTAATTTTTTGAGATGCAAAAGCATGAAGTATTGGGCACCTGGGTGGTTCAGTCGGTTAAGCTTCTGCCATCGGCTCAGGTCATGATCCAACGGCCCTCGGATCAAGTCCCGCATCAGGTTCTCTGTTCATCAGGGAGCCTGCTTCTCCCTCTCCTCCTTGCTTGAGCTCTCTCTCACTTACTGTTTCTCTATCTCAAATAAATAAATAAAATCTAAAAAAAAAACCCTACAAAGTATTATATTGATTATTGATATAACTACTCATGTAAGGAAAATATGAATGTTACAGTTCACTTTTCCAAAGTGGTGTGGAGATAGAATAGTGGGAAGTGGCTTTAAAACTGATTTAACAAATGATGCACAAAGGAGTGTTAAGTTCCATAAAATACACGTCAGAAGGCTCTATGTATTCCAATATGTGGTATTGCTTTAGTCATCCCTGCAATTATTCATGCAATTGTTTTCAGAGTCAGCAGCAAAACTTTTACTTTCCTTATTATATTCAACATTTTTTTCAGATTAAAACAGTAATCCTAATTTTAGAAAATTTAGAGCATCTGGAGAAGCATAAAAAATTATTGAAAACTACTTGCAAAATGTGCTTTGACAGGAGATATCTGTCAACATATTCCTGTATTTCTTACCAATATATTTGCTAGCTAATTTTATTAGAAGAACATACATAATATTATATATGGGGGTACATGTGTATACATATAAAACATGGATCATAGTACACATATATCCTGTTCATATTAATATTTTAAACATCTTTTTTTAAATGACTTCATAATCCAATATAAAGACACCAGGATCATTGGTTGATTCTTAAAATTTTTTTAGTGTAGGGCGCCTGAGTGGCTCAGTTGGTTAAGTGGCTGCCTTCGGCTAACGTGACAATCCCAGGGTCCTGGGATCAAGCCCTGCATGGGGCTCCCTGATCAGTGGGGGAGCCTGCTTCTCCCTCGGTGCCCCCCCCCACTCATGCTCTCCCGTCTCTCTGTCAAATAAATAAAATCTTTAAATAAATAAAGAAATAAAATTTTTCTTGTGTAAAAATCGGGTGCATAGTGTTAAACATTTATTTATTTTAAGACTTTATTTATTTATCTGACAGAGAGAGAGAGAGAGGGAGAAGCAGGTTCACCACTGAGTAGGGAGCCCACCGTGGGGCTTGATCCCAAGACCCTGGGATCATGACCAGATCTGAAGGCAGGTGCTTAACCAACTGAGCCACCCAGGTGCCCCTCTTTTTATTTTTGTTTTGTTAAGATTTTATTTATTTATTTGACAGAGCGAGAGAGTTAAACATTCATTTTTGTATACATTTCTTATTTCCTTAATATATTTTCTATGAGGGAAGCTTAGAAGCCAAGGAGCATAAACTTTCTGCAGGTCTCCTAAAACATAATACCACATTGCGTTTTGAAGTTTGCAGTAGCCCTCTGCTGAGCGATAACCCAGGATCTGTTCTCAGATCTTACAGTAAGCAAGGAGAGAATGATTATACAAAGAACAACCATCAAAAGGCCGTCAGGGAGGAGCCAGGTGAATTGCCGCCAGCCCAGTCCTGACAGCACGAGCAGCTGAAAGAGCGCTAACAATAGTCATCTTCAGATACACTATGTGAGGAAAATAAACTCTACCTCTTGTAGCTCTCTTTTAAGGGCCCACTTTTTCTTGCCTTTTGCCTTTTTATTTATCAGACAAGTGAGACTGTTTGTAACTCTTACAAAGATGTTTTGTAGGGGCAAATGATTTTTATTATTTGACGTGAAATAATACATCTTATTTGGTATTGGGTCAAAGGAATAATAGCAATTGTCATGTTAGAGAAAGCAACTTGGTTTGAAAGGGAAGTATATTTTTTCTTTTTTAATTATTTTATTTATTTATTTGAGAGAGAGAGACGGCAGAGTGAGAAAGAGAGAGCACAAATGGGGGTGAGGGGAAGAGGGAGAAGCGAACTGCCTGCTAAACAGGGAACCTGATGTTGGGCTCAGTCCCAGGACTCTGGGATCATGACCTGAGCTGAATGCACTCAAAAGGAGGGTGCATTTTAAACTTTGATAAGTGTTACTTAGTCTGGCTTCATTCTGGAAAGATTATAACACTTTATTCTTTTATTGCAGACGCTTAACCAACTGAACCACCCAGGCGCCCCAAAAGGTAAGTATATTTTTTTTCAGTGAAAAACGAATATTCTTCAATATCTTCTAAATCACTTAGAAGTATTTTTGAAATAGAAGTTCCAGAAGTGTTTGGGTTAGACTAGGTGTATAGACTCCTAAAGCTAGCTGCTCTTTAGATAACCTTTCCCATTTGGGATTTTAAATTCCAGGGATGTATTGAGAGAGAGACAGATGAAGAATGATAAATACAGAAAGAGAGAGATAGAGATATAGAGGGAGAGGCAGAGACGGAGAGAGACTAAGGCAGTGAGACAAACGGAGACACAAACAGAGACACACACACCCAGAAAGAGAGAGAAACAGAGCGAGAAAGAGAGCGAGAAGGAATGCAAGAGAGACAGAGACTGAGTCAGAGACAGAGAGAGACTGAGAATAAAGGACCATATTTTTAGTGATTCTGAAAATGTTACTGAAAAATAGTGTCTAGGTTTAGTTTTTCCACATCACACTCACGTGATAATCTTTACTGCTATAAACAACATTCAAAGCCGTGTTTCTCTTCTTATGAGAGGAAAATTCTCCCTTACCTTGGCCTATCAACATGTGTAAGTAAAATCCTTGACTCCAACAATTTACAAATGTACTGAGACCCAAAGTTTTCAAATTTAAAATAAGGGAAAATCCACTGCCTTTGCTGCTATTGAAATGTGCTCCATTATAAATAACTTCTTGTCCTAAATTCTAGCTGTCATAAGACACTGACGCCATTCGTCTGGAAAATGTAAAGAACTGTGTAACTGAGGGACAAGCAGATGAGCTGAAGTGTGAATCATTCACAAATTTGTGTATCAGCACTTTTCTGTTTTTAGATAGAAAACATTGATAGTGCAAACTATTTCATACTGTGTGGATTCTTCCTCTGAGCAATAGTCACTTCCATATATTTTAGTTTTGTTAATAGAACAAATCCACATGAATTTCCTTCATGCAAATTCTTACACACTCATCCTGGGATCTAGTCTAATTTCCATGTGGCCTTAAAATATCACTACAGTCTCAAATCTCTTCTCTGGTGTTTTGTGTATATCTTTCACAAACTGTAACAAAATGAAACTGGGTATAGATCTCTGTTAATCTACATTCTTCCTAAATTCTAAACTCCGTTATCCAACTGCATGGCTTCTTCTAAAGCCAACAAGTTCTGAAATCACTGCTTTCTCCTGGGTCCTTCGTTTTCTTATTTCTGAGTTTACCTCTCTTTTCCAGAAATGTCTTAGCTTCATTGACACAACAATTATGTCACTCATAGTCATCATTTTGTTTCCTGTGCCATCTGAAAAGAAGTCATTCAATAAACGTTTTCGGAATCTATTTAGGTGTTAATTAATTTAGAAATTGACCAACAGTTACTGAGAATTCCAAGAGTCGTATAAGGTTTTAATAGCGAGTGATTGTTCTCCCCTGAATTATGCTCTAATTTTAATCCCTGGAGTTAAATACCATCAAAACTATTTCGTACATTTTTTGGAGCTATTTCATACATATGCATTTAGAGATGCATAAAGGTAACATTTATCTCTTCACTTTGCTTACGTGAAGCCACACAATGTTCATGTAACAATGGATAATCCACTTCAATTTTTAAAGTGCCTTATAAATGTTCTATCATACGAACGAACTCTAATTTCTTTAAGCAAGTGCCTTCTTAATGTATAGATAAGTAGTTTCCCGCTGTTGCTCTTGTATGTGCTTTTGCAGTGAACACTCTTACATATGCATTTTTGCTTAACTTAATAATTCTAAAGGTCAAAAGGAGAGTGCATTTTAAACTTTGATAAGTGTTACTTAGTCTGGCTTCATTCTGGAAAGATTATAACACTTTATTCTTTTATTGCAGCATCTGCGAGTGTTTGTTTTCCAATATCCTTTCTAACATGCTCTTTATTTTACTTAGTAATCTTTGTATTTTATTAACCACATACAAAAACAAACTCTTGGTGCTTACTCCCCAAACTGCCCCTCTGTCACCCCTGTCTCAGTAGTGGCAACTTAACTTGTACCAGGGTTGTCCAGAAGCAGGGCTTCTATGTTGCTGACTTGAAGCAGAATTCCTGACTTTGCTGTTACAGACTTCAACTGATTAGACGAGGCCCACCCACATTTTGGAGGATAATCTGCTTTACTTAAAGTCTACTGGTTTAAATGTTAATCCCATCTTCAAAGTATCTCACAGTAACATCTAGACTGGTAAAGTTTTGCCAAACAATTAGATACGCTGGCCTAGACAAATTGACACATAAAATTAACCAGCACAGCCATTTACACATGGCTCAAACCAAAAGTCTTAGAGTCATTTTTGATTGATCTTTTTCATAAGACATAACAACTCTATAACTAAGTCCTACAGCTTTTACCCTCAAAACACATCTGTTTATCTTCACATCCATATCTATTATCACTGATTCTTGGATGACTACAGTGGCCTCCAAGCCACTCTCTTGCTTTCCATGCTTGCCTGCCCCACCTCCTGTTTTCCTCCAGCACACATATATTCTCCAAAAACATAATCAGAATAATCTTTATTAAGGTCACTTCTCTGCTCGGAACACCCCAGTGGTTTCCCACCTCAAGCCAAGTAAAATCAGAATTGCTCTCTGCTGACAAGGCTACAGCCTCATCTCTCTGTCACTGGGCCACTGTGCCATCTTATGTCACTAATAGCCACATTAGCATCTTTGTGGTCCCTTGACCAAAGTCCTAGCTCAGAACCTTTTCCCTTCTGTTCCATCTGCTTTACATTCCCTTCCCCAGATAGCTGTGTTGCATCATTCCTCACTGGATTGAGGTCTCTGTCCCCAAATCATCATAACAGAGTCCTTTCCTAACAAGCCTTTTTAAAAATACTCATGCCAAACTCTGAAAGTCTCCATCCCTGTGATGCCTTGGTTGTAGTGGTCACATTCTGATACAAAATGTATGGATTGCAAACCTGTCAACTTATTCTCTGTTAATCTCCCTCCAGTCCCCATACAATAGAATGTAAGTGCCATGAAAGTGGAAACAAGACCAGAATTTTTCACTGTAGTGTCTGTCTCCAAATAATTAGAATTGTTTGTGCCAATACAGTCTCCACTTTAAAAATTTATAGATTTGTTACTCGACTTGCAGTATTTGTTTAATTCAAATGCCTCTTTTTTGAATTATTGAATGGATGCTTCCATATAATAGGCTCATGCTCTACTGATTAAACAAAATATTTTTGTTTCATACTTTCAAAATCATTTAATGTGTGTCTTTCATCTCCCTTTTATAAGTAAGAGAACAGACTCAAATAATTTAACTATTTGACTATTACAGAGCTAATAAGAGATAAAACTATATTAAGGTGTTGGGTTTTGTGACTCAAAGACTGCAATATAAAATATATATATATATATATATATTCCATGTGAGTAAAATAATGTTCAGTCCTCCAAGAAGATATAATGATTTTAAATTTGTATGCACAAAACAACACAGTTTAAAAATACCCAAAATGAAAACGTATATAGCTGAAGGCAGAAATAGAGAACACATTTTTTATTGGGGACTTCTCTTTCTTTTAGCAACTGATTGAACTATTGGACACAAAATCAGCAAATACAGAGAAGATCTGACCAACACAACTAAAGGATATGCCAGTAGAATGTAATAGATTTGTACAGACCACTTCACCCCAAACTGTAGAGTATATATATATTCTGTTCATGCACACGTGGCACATTGACCATGATAGGCCATATCCTGGGTCATAAAAACAAAACAAACAAAAAACCTACAGCTAATATGGGAAAAGATGGAATACTTTCCTCCATAATCAGGAACAAGGCAATGATGTTCTCTCTCACCATGCCTACCTAACATTGCATTGGAAGTCCTTTAACTAGTGAAATACGATGAGAAAATGAAATTAAAAAAAAAAAAAACATAGATTGGTAAGGAAATAGTAAAGCTTATAACACTTCTGTTTACATTGGAAATCCCAAGGAATCTACTTCTTAGAACTATAGTTGAGTTCAGTATGGTCATACAATACAAGATAACCAGACAAAAAAGTCTCATTCTATGCACTAACAATAACCTTGTGGAAAATACAACTTAAAAGAACAAAGTAACATTTACATTTATTTCAAAGAAAATGAAAAATTCTTAGGTATAAATATGCTTAAAACTGTATGCTATAAATTAAAATATACTTATAAAATAAATCAAAGACGACCTATATAAATGGAATGGTTTATATTTATGGATTGGAAGAGTTAATATAGGAGTGATTATGTCAATATTCCCCAAATTGATCCATAGATTTTTTTTTTCGTTTTTTTGTTTTGTTTTGTTTTTGACAGAGAGAGACAGCTAGAGAGGGAACACAAGCAGGGGGAGTGGGAGAGGGAGAAGCAGGCCTCCTGCTGAGCAGGGAGCCCGATGCAGGCCTCGATCCCAGGACCCTGGGACCATGACCCAAGCCGAAGGTAGACGCTTAATAACTGAGCCACCCAGGCGCCCCCTTATCCATAGTTTTATGCAATTCTTATCAAAATTCCGGCAAGTTTTTTGTAGATCTATTCATGCTTCTTCTAAAATTTATGAAAAAAAGCACAAGCCCTAAAATAGCTAAAGCAATCTTGAAAAATATTATTTTTTTTAGTAAGAGAAATTAGTCTACCCAATATTAAATCTTACTATATGACACAGTAATTAAGACAGAATAGTACTGGCTAAGAGTTAGACCTATAGATCAAAGGAAAGGAATAGAAATCTTACAAAGAGACTCACATAAATATGCCAAACTGATTTTGGGCAAAGATGAAAAGACAATTCCGATGTCTTACAACAGGGGAATGATTAATCCAAGTGGTACATACACTGTAAAGCACTACTGAAAATAAAAAAAGATCTGACACACACACACACACACACACACTCAACAATTTGGATGAAACTCTGGGAAATTCTGCTAAGGAAAAGAATCCAAATCCAAAATGTTACATCCCTTGTGAATTTATTTATGTAAAAATCTAGAAGTGGACAACATATTAGTGGTTAGCAGAGATTAACAAAGGGGCTAGGGTGAAAGAGAACTAAGGAGTCGTAAGGGGGCTGCATGAGGAATCCTTGCGCTGCTGGAACTGTTTTGTATCTTGATTGTTGTTGTGGTCACACAAATTTAAATATATTTTAAAATTGAATAGAACTAAATACACACACGTAAATGAGTGCATGGAATCTGAATAAGTTTGATGGATTCTATTAGTGTAAATTTCCTGATTGGGAGAGTGTACTATAGCTATTCAACAAGTTGCCATTGGAGGAAACTGGGTAAAGGATATATGGGATCTCTGCATTGATTTTTTAACTTTGTGTGAATCTTGATTATCTCAAAATAAAAGGTGTTAAAAATACAATCACAGCTTTCTGTGTATTCCTCAACAATCCAATTCTTATTCCTCATTACCTCTCAGTCTTAATCAGTTTTTAGAGTTGAGTACTAAACACATGTATATGTTTTCTACATGAAAATGTAAATATTAACAATGCACAGTATTGATTTGTACCCTTTTTAATTTTATACAAATAAAAACACAGTATAATGTAGCCTTCATGTTCAATTTTGCTAAACATTATGTTTACTATATTCATGTGTTTATTTGTATGCTGTTCAGTTATAGATTAATTCAATTATGTGGATACACAACTGATATATCCATTTAATTTTTTTTGATTTTTTAAATATTATAAATAATGTTTCAAAAAATCTGGATATTATCCATATAGGGATCATGATCTCTCACAGTGACAAAAATATGTTTATGGGGTTATAGTTGTTTTTATAAAATGTCCATGACTATTTTAGCCCCAGAATTTTCAGTATAAATCCTATAGCTACTATTATAATCCTTGACCATGCTTTATATCTACTATACTGTAGAACACTGAGTATCTTACTAATTTATTCAACAGTAAAGTAGAGGCTGGCTCCTGTGTGTCAACATCTAAAAATGGAATTTTATTTAAAAGCACAAAAGTATGATACTTTGATTTCAGAGTCAGCCAGGGTAACACCTGGACTGCTAAATTGCCAAAATTTAATATTGTGGGTGTTGAAGCCCATGTTATAGAAGAACAGATTTAATCATTTCGGGTAAGCCTAGTCTTTCTCGAGAGGCCAGCATGTAGGAAATACCCACTCACTCAAGGGAAGAGACAGCTATTGAGGTAAAGCACTTGGAGAATGAATCTTATACAAGTGTGTATCCTAAGTACAGCTCTTGGCTTTAAACAATCCTGAAATATGGAAAAAGACTCAAGAAGGCACAAGATTGATTATACTCTCTGGTATTATTAGGTAAGCTAAGGTTGAATTAATGCCATTCAAAGTAGTCTTTACTAATCATCTGTCTCATGTGTGGGAGAGAGAATCCTTGTCCAGGTCATTTTCTTCTCACTCAGGTAGGAAAGCTCATTTAGGACCCAGAAAGGGAGATTCCCATTTCATGGGAACCTGATGCCAGCTTCAGAGAAAGTGAATCAGTACCAATATCCTCCTCTGTTTTGTTAAAGGGAAATATGGGCTTTCTCCAGGGAAAGTACATATCTACCCCTGGGATATCGAACTTTTCACTGGAGGTGATGGTGAGAGATTATAGGTCAAGGAAAACTCAAATCCAGTATTAGATGTTCAAATTAAATTTAGCCAGAATTTCCTTTCAACCCTGGAAACTATTCAGCTATCATTTATTTTCTGAGTGTGGTATTCATGTTCTTGTTCATTAGCACCCTCAGGTGTTTGAAGGTTCAGAAACAAAAGAAAACAGACTTACCAAATATTCATATCTTCCTTCACGTAGCATCTAAGAAATCAAGCTCTTCCACATCTAATAAACTCTTCTCCATACATAAAATTAACTATAGCTCCCAAACTAGTTTTCATTAAATGTCTATGAGGATTTAGTAGCCCAGCTTTGTTAAAGTATGGTTTAGAAAGAGTGTTGCATTAGATAGGTCAGGGCTAGATAAGCTGTTATAACAAACTCAGATACTTAGTTACTTAACATGAACAAGTCCATTGACCACATATACAAATTCCCCACTGGGTACTAAGTTCTATTCCAAATGATGAATCGGGCGGACTGTGTCTTGGTCACTTAAAGATTTGACATTCAGGGTCAGAGAGAACTGGAAGAACGTGCATAGGGCTTTAAATTCTTCAGTCAGGAGGGAACATGTGGCACTAATGTCCATAGATTTCAGTCACAGGTAGTCATGTGACCTTTTGTAAGTTAAGGGGCATGAGAAATGTGATTTTTCTATGTGTTGATGATGGAGAGAAAAGCTGGATATTGTGAAGGCGATAACAATCTCAACTATTTTTCTGAACATCAACTCTTTGGCTTGCTATTTCCCCCTACACACAGGCAGAGCACATACTCATGCCCTCTTTCAAGGGAGACATCTTAAAACTTATTTAACTCACTGTGCCAGCTCATAGTCTAAGTCCCCTGGGTCACTTACTGTAGCCTTCCATCGAATCTGAATGTAACAGTTCTTGGTGTTCATACCAATGAAGTAAAAAGACAAGACGTGTCCCTTAGACGCACACATGCACACGCACACACACACACACACACCCAGGAATGTTGTCAAGTGGGACAGAAAACGGATGAAATTCGCTCTTTTGAACAGAAGAAATAAAGAAAACACATAAGTTGCTCGCACAGGGCGATTTTGAAGTCTCACAAGGCAGACTATTGGAAAGATTTCTACCCTCAGGTCAGTTGGCCCTATTCTAATTAGCCATGGGGATTCCTTTTTCTTGTTCTCTCTTCTCTCTGGGGGGGTATGTCTCTCTGGGAGGGTATGTCTCTCTGGGG
>NW_027397065.1:83304413-83335223 GCF_003265705.2 Callorhinus ursinus | reverse complement strand
GGGTATGTCTCTCTGGGGGGGTATGTCTCTCTGGGAGGTTCTGTTTTCCCCTCATTATTTTCCTTGGCCAAAATCTTTGTGGATGTTGGTGAATACATACAAGTTTCTAAGCCCTGTTCTCACTTGAGTGAGGTTGGAGTACATTTTTGTTTTGATTCTTGAACTAAGTACTTTTGAGATTTCAAGGGTAACACATTTTTATCAAATGAATAGTAGACTTCTTATCTATTTGGCTTTAGTAAATTCCATGTATCAGTAAATAAGTCAAAATTTATTTTTAGATAAATGTATCTGCTTATTTCTTTGTTTTGCTGCTCTTTTCCTTTCCCTATATCTTAGTTTTGGCTATTTTGTAACCATGTTGAGTAAGAAATGGAAAGAAGATATATCTATAATCTGATTCTTACTCTGAGTTATTTTATCCACTATGGAGGTTCTGATGAACACCACATTTTTAATCTAACTTCTTGTTCAATTTCAATCAAATGAAATATTTTGTTGGGTTTTTATCACTCAAAATATTTAAAAGACTTCATCTGTAGTTATTGGGAGCTAAGACTTTTTGCAAGACCCTAAATTCTAGTTTATATCTATACACTACATATTTTGTATCTCCTTTTAAGTTAGGCCTGATAATAGCTAATCCATTAAGACAGGACCAATCAACAACTGCCAAGGATATAACAAAACGGTTTTTGTCACTCTGTGGATGACTGGGTAGGTGAAACTAAAGGTCCTTTAGAAAACCAATGTTTGCCATTAGAATTTATTTGGACATTTATGCAATAACAAATTTCAATTTTCTGATTTAAAATTTCAAATATAAATTCAAAGTTAAACCTAAAACTATTATTTGGGTACCTGACCCACAGGAAAAATAAATTTTTTTACTTTTGATTACAGCTCAGTTTCTGTCTTTATAACTGTTGATGTTTAAATTGCCAAACATATAAGCTTACTGGTGCTGTTGCTTTGCTTTCATGTACTGATTGGATATTGCTATTTCCTGAACTCCTGGTTAGGGCACTCTAGATATTTTCACACGCTGATAATTTTTCTTGTATACTTTGCAACAGGCATTGATTTTAGTGAACTGTTTATTAGCTTATTATAGAAACAAAAGTTTATATATACCCTTGTGATAACTCTGTGCATATTTAAATTTTAAAAATTCAAAATACTTCAACATATTTTCTCTTTGGTAATGTGTGTCATCAGTTACTTAGTAATGTGGCCCTCTTGGGGAAAATGCTTTCCCATGACCTTTCTCACTCACAGAAACTAGCATGTATAGTCTCTTCACCTGTAAACCTCATTGCTCCGTATTGCTGTAAAAGATGATCGATAAGCAACACTTGGAATCTTTACTTTTTTTATACTAGCGAACTGAAACATAATCAGTGAAACCAATATATTCTGCTGTTCTCAAAAATATATAAAAGCTCAAGTTGTAGAGGTATATTCATCAGTATCCGTTGACTTAATAGCTCAAATCTATGTACTTAAACAGACACCAAGCTGTCAAGAGGCATTCCTTTGCTATATGTGCTTGACTCCCCTATTTTTTTTTAAAGATTTTATTTATTTATTTGACAGAGAGAGACACAGCGAGAGAGGGAACACAAGCAGGGGGAGCGGGAGAGGGAGAAGCAGGCTTCCTGCCGAGCAGGGAGCCCGATGCGGGGCTTGATCCCAGGACCCTGGGATCATGACCTGAGCCGAAGGCAGACGCTTAATGACTGAGCCACCCAGGCGCCCCTTGACTCCCCTATTTTTTAAGCAATTTATCAGTAATAACATTGCTTATTACCATTATTTTTAAACTCAAATAAGATTTTTATCAAATAAATTATATGAATAATATGAACATTTAAGTTATTCTTAGTAAAAAATAATTTTAAAGGACTTGAGGATAATAATCGACAGAGTCATAAACAGCTTGATTTCCATTCAAATTTGGCAAAGGGAATTATTAATAGGTTGCTGGGGTTTTCCCCAGTTCGGCCTCCATGTGCTGGTCACGCACTGGAATGGAAACAGAACTAGATATGTGCGGTTGTTGCTTGAAGACCCTCGGCACCAAGTGACCTTTCATGAACAAGCAGGACCGAGATTTACGAGATTGTTTATTTGACAAAGGCAAGTTGCACAGCAGCAGACCTCTGAATATGATTTTGGTCAATAGAGTTTAATTGCCTGTGTTTAAAGTATTAGTGATTGATCGCTAACATGTATTCAAATGTCCCCTGGTGGAGAGCACACTGAATCAAGGGAGATGGATGGGGGCCAGATGACACAGTTGAGCCGAGTCTGAGCACTACTGAAATGTAAAACTGTCATAAGATGATGGTGAAATTTCATGCTATACATTTTTTTTAAATGTTTCAACATAAAAATAATTTGAGATTCTTTGGGGAGAGAGCATTGTACAGATCAGGGGATACACTATAATGGAATTTAGCTTTCTTTTTGTAGCAATGTGTAAAGAGAAAAAAATCTAAATTTTGTAGATAATATAATAAATCCTCTAATTTTATTAGAAATTTCAGCATTGTTATGGACTAAATTATGCCTCTACCAAAATTCGTATGTTGAAGTCCTTACTCCTAGTATCCTAGAATGTGGCTCTGTTGGGGATAGGGTCTCTAAAGTGGTAATTAAGGTTAAGTGAGGTCACATGGGTGAAGCCTTAATCCAAAATGACTCTTGTCCTTATAACAAGAGCCAGAGACACCAGGGATGGGCAAGGACATTGGAGATGGCAGATGTAGGTCGGAGAGGTCTCAGGGGAAACTGGCCCTACTGGCATCTAGATCTTGGACTTCAGCTCCATTATCATGAAAAAATCAATTTCTGTTCTTAAAGCCACCCGCTCTGTGGTATTTTGTTATGGAAACCCTAGCAAAGTAATATAAGGGGCCTTGTGTTTCTCTAAAACGTCTAACATTTGGCTTTATTTTTAATATCATTTACTATATATGGACATGTTTTCAGAATGTCAGGGATTCAATGAACTTTTAATAATTCTTTCCACAAAATATGTGACTCCTAATATTTTGATATACTTTACTTAGTGAGGCAATGACTTTTTATTTTACCAAGTTCAGTTTTCACACTCCAAAGCTGGTTATATACAGCAAGTCGTACTTTTATGTATGAAAAATACCTCATCAGTCCCCTTCCCCAAGGTTACCTTCAGGTTTCTTAATGAAGGGGAGGATTTCAATTCTTTTCTTTGTTATGCTTCATAGATTTCAATTAGGTAGAATAGTGGCTTTGACAAAAATACTGGCATTTCTTTATTTTTTGTGAACATGAGTGTAATTTTTAATAAATATCTTTTGTTGAATGTGTTAATGTTAGATCTACTTGCTATCATCATTACAAGGAAGGGTATTATGATCAAGACACCCAAATGAAGTATTTTATATTTTGCATCCCTTACTGGAGAGAATTTAAAGAAAGACAGCTCAGGTACAAAGCATTAATACAGAGAACTGATTTTTTTTTAAGCTTTATATTTGAGAGGTTGCCGAACATCTGCTGATGCTAGAAAGTGAAAACCAGTTAAGGTTGGTTATTATAGTTTTAATCATAACCTCTCTAATGTTTGATATCTTGAAATTAGTTAAAAGCAGATTTATTATTCTTTTTGAATAATAATAATAATTATAATAAATAAAAATAAATTTCAATAAGTTATTGAAAAAGTTTATATATACATACATATAAATATATATACACACAATAAAATGTTCTTTATGTCTATAAAAGACCCTGAACTGATTTTGTACAGGTTATTTTTTGGTTATTCATATAATTCTTATCTATGTTGTGTTTTCAGTGCACATAAAACAAGAAAAAGACTAATACAAAATATTTTTGCCTAATTTCACTTAACATATAAAAATTAATTTAATATGTAAAAATAACTCATTAAAACATATGTAGTAATCCATTCACTATAAAATTATTTATTGATTGATCCATGTCACTTGTAATAATGCAGAAATGAAACTCTAAGAAAGTATCAACTAAAATTTATTAATATCGCTGATATCATACTTTCAAAATTAATTTCTTTTAATGATAAATCAGAGTGAATAATATTCATTCATTAGTATTCCAAATATTCCTTCATTCTTTCATATAAAGTTCATATAATTTTCCTGTCAGCTAAATTCAGCATTAGTCTAGCAGATGAAAGTCTAAAACTTGAAGGCAAACATCAGAGAAGCATTTGATTATGACAATATGTTTTGTTGGTTACACCATTATTAATCATATGTGAGTTGGGACATATCTGTTCCTCAATGTAGAGCTATTTATTTTTTGTGTGCTGTAGAATATACCTGCTGTCAAAATTTGACAATTTCCTTGAGGCTGATATTTTCATAGCCTTAGTGGCCTTGACGCCATGCCGCCATTATTTTCGGGTTCTTACAGCACTTTCTTTGCGGGAGTGACTTGTTAGGAATATGCTATCAGTTATTTTACCTTTTGGCTTATGAAGTTGTTCCCTAACGAAGAGAAGATTTTGACCCTAAGAGAGTTTCTTAAGTTGTTTTTGAGACACAGTGGTTTCTTTAAGACACAATGGTTTGTCATTTAATTGCATTAAATTTAATACTCCACTTTCAACCTAACATAGTTTAAAGGGTTTTTTGTCTCTTCATGTATTATCTAATATGTCCTTTTCTAATATATACATATGTGTGTATTTCTCATATTTCTGTATTCCTCACCCTTATTCTGTCCCTGCTACCACAACCCTCATAGTCAAGCTGCTGTTCATGATGGCACCGTATGCTTTTTTTTCTTTTTGGGTAATGAAATTCCTCAGAGAGGCTCTGAAGAATGATGGGACTTCTCATGATTTTGTTGTTAGCACTTATATTAATTCATTCCTCTAGAAAACGGCAACTCTGTGTCCGTTGAGAGATTTGACTCTGGAATTTCAGTAATCTCTGCAAGATAAAGTAATTTAGACCTAGAAGTATTAGTTTCCAAATATTTTTGAGTCCAGTCCATTCTGTACGGAAAGCACAAAGCCATCAAATTTTCTTCTAATTGCTGAGACAAAAGAGAAGTGCAAACTGATCACAGCAAGCTTGTTTTGAAGTAACAATAATGATAATTATAATAACATTTTCCCTTTGTGTATATGAAGTATTTTATTCTAAAAAGCCTTTAAAATAATTTTAATGATCATTTGTCGTATTTTATCAAAGGTTTAAATAATACTGTACACTGATTACTACGGAAATGGAATATTTTCTAGTTATTTTTTATGTTACCAAAATATTATTTCTTTCAAATTCCTGTATCATATCCACAGATGCTTCACATTTGCATTTCTAATTCATAGAGCTACGTTTTGTTAAAATTCGTTCTTTACTCTGATGGTTGTCTTTGAAGAAAAAAATCTGTTTTTAAGAACTACCTTCCTATTTATTTTGATTTATTTTGTTCTGAAAAAGCTTATCACACACTCAGTAAAACACAGGCTAGTAAAAGAAAATCATCTTTTCAGAAAATAAAAAGTTAAGTCTATTTGATGCTCATACCTTTTTTCTTATCAAGTAATTTATATCTCTTCTATGAACTTTAAAAAACGTGTCAGATTTACATTATTCTAAAGTTATGATATAAAGAGGATTTTCTGTCAGTTCTTTGAATATGTCATAAATACCCTTTATTTCTTTAAATTCCTAAGTGATGATGTGTAGGACGCCAACTCAATCTAAGACCAGAATCATCATATTTTCTAACTACATGGTCATAAAGAAGCAATCAAACATTTTATGAAAATCTGATTCCTATGACCCAATATCAAGTAAAAACCTAAGTAAAGCCAAAAAGTATTTAGAAATTACATAGTGGGGAGCCAGCATTGTGCTGAACTTGAATTAACAAAGAGATCAGATTCTTAATGTAAGGAATCCATAATCAGGGAGATATGTATGTATTTAATTAATTATTTAGAAAGTATATGTAATCAATTTTATATCAATAAAATGATATTATATGTAAATATCAATATAAATTGATATAATTTCTTTTATTTAGTATGTTTTGAAAGAACACAGGACAAGAGATATAGGAAAGAAAGATGAAAAGGCAAAACTAGAAAGGAAGGATGGAAGCAGGACCATAGGAAGAGTAGAAGGTAATCAAATTGAAGTCTAAGAGTAAACAAATAAAAACAAACATGACTGGGATTGAGGGAAAAGTGGTTGATAAAAACATTAAGATGGGAATGTGGCCAAGGGTATGATTTGGTTATCGTCTGTCTCTCCAAATCCCTTCTCCACCTTATATGTCCTTCTCTGCCCTCCTGTCTGATTGGCAGTTTGCATGACAGCCCTCTGGTGTCCAGTGCAGTAGGGCCAAAAGGCCAACAGGAGACAGAGGGCAGGAAGGGAGGTCATTGGGGTATATGACCCCCTACCTCTCCCTTTGTCTTGTCTATGGTTTGGCAGTGCTTGTGTTTCTCCTCAGTTTTTGCAAGGCCACAAATTACAGCAATAAGTGGTTTCCAAGGGCAATGCTCTCTCTAAGCACCTACAGAGCCAGGTGACTCTATTTTTGTTAGTTTCTTAAAGCTGTACCGTTCATTCCCTCTTAATTTCATTAATCTTGCCAATACTTTGTAGGCTGTCCCTTTATGAATTTTTTTAAGATTTTATTCATTGATTTGACAGAGAGAGACACAGCAAGAGAGGGAATACAAGCAGGGGGAGCGGGAGAAGGAGAAGCAGTCTTCCCACTGAGCAGGGAGCCGATGTGGGGCTCGATCTGAGCCTGGGATCATGACCTGAGCTGAAGGCAGATGCCGAACAACTGAGCCACCCAGGAGCCCCTATGAATTTTTTGAATTGTATTTTTGATGTTGTTTTATATAAGTTATGTTGTTTTAGATGATATATATGTATATATCATCATATATATAAATTAATATAGCAGTTGGTACTAGAGTGGTCTTAAGGAGAAAATTCACAAAATTAGATGATGAGATACTGGTTCATTTTTTTAATATGGAATATTTATTTTATTTATTTTTTGAAAGGATAATGGTTTTTATTTATTTATCTTATTTTATTTATTTTTATTTTTTGAATCATTGAACACTACAGCAAAAACTAATGATGTACTATGTGTTGGCTAATTGAACATAATTAAAAATAATAATAATAAAAGATACAGATTCATTTTATGAATCCTCAGAAAACCTCTATGCTGAAAGATACTGGGAATTAATAAAATGTGGCATGGAGTTGTGTGTCACGATGACACACATCAGTGTGTCATTACATCAACGAATGCTACCCGGGACGGAGTACAAGTGAAGGGCAAGGCATTGAGAGACCAGTGTAACTGGCACTCAGTGGCTATGGTAACAATGTTGATTACAGTTGTTGATTGCAGTAGAGGGTAGACATGAAGAGTGATAATAAGAGAAAGCTCTGAATTCCTATCTCAGCACAGGTTGACCTCTATCAGGCTACCTTTATGGTAGATAATAGCCTTGGAGCATACACGGCTGAAGATTGATGAAAGGATTAATCGTAGAAATTGCAGAGTTGCAACCCAAATAAATACTCAGTAAGGCACTGATTGAGAAGAAATGGAAGGTCTCCCAGGAGCAATACATATGAGGGACTGAGGAAGCAGAATGTGCATAGGGAGAAATTGAACTGCATGCAGTTCATTGCTACGGAGATTTCAGCTGATCTTTGGGGAGCTCTGCATCTAGGATGATCTTTCAGAGAGGTCCTGAACTGGGGAAAAGGATCCAGGCTTGTTATCCCCCTATCAACCAGCAATTGGATTTAGGGGCCCCTGGAAGGGGTGGTTTTTCAGTTAATGTATTGGTTCATTACAAACCACGCACAAATTTATAAGCTTAAATAAAAATAATTTAATATTTTTCAGGCTTCTGTGCATTTCCTGGTGATTCTTCTTTTGGTCTCACTTGATGTCACTTATGTGGCTGCATCCAAATGGTCGTTTCAGTGGGGCCATTTGTCATCAGGACTAATTGATGAGGGAGATTTCAAAAGCAAAGATCAAGATTTCAAAAGCAAAGGTCAATGTTGAAAAATGCTAGGCTTACAAATTCTAGAATCCAAGGATGTATGGACATAGTCATTGTTTTATTGAACTGATTGCTGAAATCACCTGTGTTTATTTTTTGTTCATTGAATCCATGAAATAACAAAGAAGGGCATAACTATATTACCCATGGTAATTGATCCCAATTACCAAGGGGAATTTGGATTGCTGCTACTGGATGGATGTAGTTTGGGAGACTTCCGGGAGTGTTTCTTGGGTTTCTCCTATTCAATAATAATACCCAATGGGAAACTGTGCAGAAACAGCACTGCTAATGGCTGAGATCGCTGGTGTGATTCATCACACCGGATTAAAAAAATAAAAATAAGAAAATAAAGTAGCTGAATTACTGGAAAATGTTCAAAGGAAAATGGAATGCATGTTATCCAATCTGACCTTCTTAACATCTGCATATAGAGAGACTGTAGCAGCTACTACATGTTAATTACTTGTAGACCATCCTCTCCTTTTTCAAATACCTTATGTGAAGAGGGCTAGTGTATGTTTTGTAATTGCTGGAAGGATTTGTGTATCTCTGGTGCTTAAAATGTGACATATTCAAGCTTTGAGAATTATAATTGGAATTTAAACTAAAATTGGGTGATTTATTTTACCTTCGTGATTTTGCACTCAGCCACATGAGAAAAATATGTCCTATTTGTAAAAATTAAAAATTGCTCAAGTGAGCAGAGCTTATATTAATAATTTTAATTTACTGAATTTGAAAGTCCTACTTGATGTACTTTGAAATATTTTGCTGATAAACTTTAAAGCTTGCCCAGTTAGGCTCTGAAGAGCTTTACATGGCTATTGAATATATTATGTTTAAAAATTCTTTTAAAAATGATTAATAAAATTGCATTAACTAAGTCTTAAATGTGAGTGAGAATTGAGTCTGTCCAGGCAGAGTACATAGAACATTAATCAAATTTCCTGAGAAAATGTCTTAGAATTATAAATAGAATAAAATAACTTGTATGCCAAGTGAAAATAGGTTTTAAAATTTGTTATTACAATAAATTAACGTTAATTTTAAACCCACAACACAAATAATGGTCATTTTGTGCCCAAAAAAAGCCTCTGGTATTAAAATATAACATCAGTTCTTAAGATACCGTAATGCCTTTCTTTCACATGCAGAAGAAAAATTGAAGATCATTACCATAGCCTAAAAGACCCCATGATGCAGGGCTGATGATACTTCTGCAATTGGGTCTCTTGGTCATTCTCTCTCTTGACATCTAACCCAAGGTTCTTGTCACCTTGGGCTCAACTGTTGGCAGTTTGCTCTTCCTGGTGGGTGTTAGCCTCACATCTACGTAGGACTTGTCTCTTTCTTTTGTTTAGGTCTCAGCCTGAAAGTTGTCTTCCCCTTCCCTGGGGCTTCCAAGCACTCTCTCTGTCGTGTTGTATCCCCACTCCATAAGAACGCCAACCACTAGGTAATCTTCTCTCTTTGGTTTTGGTTTATTGTAGTCATTTGTCCAGTGAAAGATGAATTTGGGGAGGGGTAGGTTGTTGTTTCCCTGTTCCAGGGCTGCATTTCTAAAAGTCCTTTGATCATAATATATGCACAGTTAATGTTTGTTGACTGAGGATTTACCCCCTTCCCATTCCTTCTTATTAATATCTGTCTTCTGACTCCAGAGTCTGAAGGTAGGAAGCTATGCTGTATATTGTTTTAAAATATAAATATGAGTTGATAGTGTCAAACAATACAATTTTATAAACCCGGGAGGCTCAATTGTTCAGTCCATGAAAGAAAAGAACTATTCAGGTGATCAGGATGTAGAGATAAAAAACCTTAACATCCTTCCTGCCTCTATAGGAAGACTGACTTTGAACTACGATCAAAGTACTGAGCATCTAGCTCTTTTTGCTTTCGTGAGCCCACCAGTGCACTTACTATCAGGATTTTTGTTATTTAACCTATAAAATACAACTAATTCAATTTTTAAAAGTGTTTTGGCACTGCACAAAGCATAACAAAATTAATAGGTTTATTTTTTGATCTTCAACAATAGCATTTGATTGTTACATGTATGTTGTAACGAAAAGTAGTTCATACTTTCCTCATGTTTGTATTTGCTTTTGTGACTTTAGTGATAGGCTATGCATAATTTAATTTTATAAAACTTAGTTCCTATAAAAGTATAAGAATCGAAGCCAAATATAATTTACTTTGACAATAAAATCCAGAAAACCATGAAGAAGTAATCTCAGTAAGGAGTAAATGCCTTGTTCCATGTCATCCCTGGTCCACTTAAACCCTTATTATGTTGTGAGTTTCCACAAGTTTTTTTTTTTTAATAGAAATTTTCAGGGAGTAATTTCCCCTCATTTCATAATATCTGTTAATCATTTATCGTGTGTTAATATGATGGTTGTGTTTGGTAAAGAACTGTGAATAACTAAACTGAATGATGAATAACACTTTCAAAAATACACAGTTAACTCATTTTACAATAAGAAATGGTGGAAGTGGTGAAAATCAAATCCACCCCTTTTTTCTCTTATGAATCTTAACCATTTTGGAGTGAACACAGTCTGTGGTCTGATTTAGTAATGGGATAGGGTAATTACTCCATCATGCCCCAGGTTGCTGTGAACCATGTTAGAGGTTGCATCTCAGTCCTAAAACTCTCAGGCGGCTTTTCCTTTCCTGCTCTCTCTGCCCCACCTAGACTTAGGACCCATTGAGAAGAAATTGTAGCATTTCTATAGTCTGTGGCATGTATATTAATAGCCTGCTCACATTTGTGGAGCACAGGGGAGGGAGTGTGTGTGTGTGTGTGTGTGTGTGTGTGTGTGTGTGATATGTTTGAGTATATGAGAAACCAATAAATAAACAAGGGAGAACTCAGAAAGGTCTTTTTGATGTGATAGTTCCAGCCTCTGATGAAGACCAAATGATGTCAGGTTCTCCTCAAATTTTCAATCAGGTAAGAAGCAGAGGTTGGAGGAAGGAACCAGCTGAGTTACTTCAATAGATGTGCACATTATCACTAGAGTGGATTCCATCAATTAGGAAAAAAAAAATCCCATGGTTATGTAGGAACATCTGTTTTTCACAAGGACTGGCCCAAGTTATTAAATGCAAAAAAATGTTATATACACTTTCTCTCTTTTAACATCAAACATGATAGAACAAATATGTCAAAATGTGGAACCTTGTTCTTGGTGAATGTAGGAAGCCCCAAATAGTGAATATGCATGTTCTGTATTTCCAGGTGAAAAATATAGTGGACAGAATAAATAATTTTCATGAGAAGGACTGGCTGGAAGATCCTTGGTTTTGTGTTAATAGAAAGTTCTTTCTTCAAGTATGTTGCAAGTGTTTTTTTTTGTTGTGTTGTGTGGTTTTTATTTTTCCCTACAAGAACATGGGGGTTTTATAAATGACTGGTAGTATTGGCAAAATCAAAACATTTGAGAGATAGGTTTTTTAAAAAATTTAAGTGTCAATGGAATATTGAGGTATCATTTGTGTCAAATCATGTCATCTACTACAAATCATTAACAGTTTTGCCTCTCATGAAAGATTTGGAAACTTATGGAAATGTCAGATGTCAAAAAGAAATTTCATTGACAAGCAAAAGCTTGATTATAGTGGAAAACTTTTTTTATTGTGTGAGCATTATATGTATGTATATGTTAGGCTTTGCTTTGTTAAGAAAGAATATCCATAGGTAACATGACATGACTTTCTATATGGGTATGAATTGGTCTCTGCTATATTTCTTAAAATACTGAGCTCAAAGAGAGGAAAAATGTAATTGATTCAAAAATCATCATACTGCTAACTTCTCAACATTGGGGGGCAGAAAAGGGGAGCCAACTACTTTAAGTGCTTAACAGAACTTTAAATAATACTTTTGTGTTTAAATACTTCTTGTTTTGTTTTTGAGAGAAAAGAGAAGACACTATTTAAAACAATTTGACAAGAAGGAGTTTATTTATGACTTCCTTGCTTGTTGGATATTTTTAGCTACATAAAGGAGGGAAAAAAATTTCAAGGCTCAGCAGGCACCATCAGGTACTTTACTAGGGGGAAAATAAATAAACAAACAAAATTCTAAATGGCACCTTGGTCAAACTGCTACTCTTGAAAAGGTTAAAGTCAGGGAATGATGTAAACTTTCCAATAGTTGGAGGTTGAGCTGCTACAGGCTGGAGTCAATAGTGATAAATCCCTGTAAATTTCTAGGCAGACTGAAGATTTCAGATATGGGAAATTACCACAGGATGTGTTCTTAAGGTCATTTTTTGTTTAATGTTATGCTCTATGTCTTCAATGCTTCATTTTATTCTGCCTTTTGTTTATAGGAGCCATGTTTTATTTGCTTACCTTGTATGGGCATGTTTTAGTTCTGGTAAAAAAAAAAAAGCCATAATGTCTGTTTTTAGTTACTGTACTCTTTATCTTTGTGCCTTGTGCAAATAAATGAAGGTCAACCAAATGAGAAAGAAAGGCTATTCTGAACTTGCTGGAGCAAGAGAGCCAGCCATTGTCATTCTGGTTTCGGCAGACACTTGAGAGCAAAAGGAGGAGTGGGAAAGCTTTTTGTGGAAACCGGGGGAGACGTCAGTGTGCCCTGATGGGAGGCTGTGGGCATGGAGGAGAAGGAGGCTGGCCAAGTGGAAGCGGGGCCCCCTTCCACTTGATCAGGGGAGCACAGTAGGCTTTCTCTGGTTAATCCTAAATTCAAAGCGGGGACAAAAATAGAGAAGCTGTCAGTTATTAATTATGCCCTGGCCATTTTGGCCAAATGTTACAGAAGATATTGATTGGCTTCCTGGATTGTCACTGGAGATAGCACTCTAGCTCCTGCAAGTCTGACTTAAGAGCAGGCTAGCTTCCTGGTTGTTGATGTAGATAAGGGGCTGGTTTCCTGGGCAGCTTGCTGCAGGTGTGGCTCAGAGCTCTATCCTCATAGACAGGCTGGCCATTGCGCACTTGAATACTCCATCTCTCAGCTTGTGTGCTATGTCTTTTCAACTAAGGAGATCCTCTGTTCGCTGATCTTTGGTGACTCCTGCAGACTCACCTCTGCTGCCATTTTCCTTATTCACTGTGCTCGAGGCATGACAGCCTCCCTCACCTCAGGCCTGTGCAGTTTTTGTTTTCCTTGATGAAATGTTTCTTGCCAAAATATATGCATGGGTCTGTTGTGTTCTTTATTCTGGTCTCTGCTCAAAGAGTACTTCTTCCGTTAAGACTTTCCCTGATCATCCTGCACAAACCACACCCAACCCAACTCAGTCTACTGAATTCGCTTGTGTCCCCTTCTTGGAAATGATCATTACCTGCAACAACTGTGAATTTTTTGGTTAATGTCTGTCTCTCTCTAGAATTTAAACTACATCGCATCGTGGATATTACCTTTTGCTCACTGTTATATTCCTCCTTCTTACAATAGCAACATGTACAAGGAAATTTTCCATATATTATCAGTTGAATGAATAAAGCCTATATTCCTTGATTTAACAAATTTAGAAAATAATTTGTCGTCTCTCATATTAACCATGAAAACTTTAGCTCATTGTTCCTCTACTTTCCCCTTCCTACTTCTTCTCACAATCTTTATTTGTTTTATCACATTCAGTTTTTCTAGATGCAAAGTTTCTCTCACAATTATCCTGAATTTAATGTTAAGATAAGAAAAATCAATAACATACTTTCAATTAAAAACATTCAGAAATTTAAAAAAAAAACACTGGTGGAAACCTTATTTAGCTCATCCCTCCACCAAATTACACTTTGCTTCCTGATGATAATCATTGTTGTCATCTGTGTTATAGGTTTTCAGATAATTGTGTATTCATTTGTATTGGTACTATATTGATCATGGTAAATGAATGCTAGTTCTATAAAAAGCTAACCCCAAATATCAGGAACTTGATATAGTAAAGGTTTATTCTTCAGTAAGTCAGAGTCTGATTGAAATTCATTGGCTCTCCAGAAGCCACCTTCCAGGTCATATATCAGTAATCCAGTTGTCTTTCATATTATGCAATGACAAATTTAATATCATGTGACCGAGGGAGAGGAGAGATTGTAAATGAGCCTGAAATATATCTAGGCCCAAAAGTGGAGTGCATCAATATGCTTAGAGTTTATTTAAGATTCAATTAAATGAACACAAAACTAACATCAAGGGCAGTTGGGAAATAGAGTCTTAATATGAGCTCAAACAAAATAAGCAGAAGGGAGGAACACAAAAAATCAATTAAGTCAGACTTAGTTTTTGCAAAATGAATGGTATTGAAAAAACTTTTAGCTGGATTGCTCAACAAGATGATAGTAGACACAAATTATTAATATCAGATATCAATAGCAGATCTTATATGCATTAGAAGGAAAATGAGATATTATTAACAAATGTGTACCAGTACATTCAACTATTTATTTATTTATTTATTTATTGACTTTTTAAGTTTTTATTTTAATTCCAGTTAGTCAACATACAGTGTTATATTAGTTTCAGGTGTACAATATAGTGATTAAACACTTCCATACAACACTCGGTGCTCATCACAAGTGTACCCCCTCATCCCCACCATCTATTTCACCCATTCCCCCACTCACGTCCCTCTGGTAACCACTAGTTTGTTCTCTAGAGTTAAGAGTCTGTTTCTTGGTTTGTCTCTCTTTCTTTTTCTTTCCCCTTGGCTCGTTTGTTTCATTTGTCTTAAATTTCACACATGAGTGAAGTCATATGATATTTGTCTTTCTCTGACTTATTTTGCTTAGCATTATACTCTCTAGCTCCATCCATATCATTGCAAATGACAAGATTTGATTGTTTTTTATGGCTGAATAATATTTCATTGTATATACACATGTCACATCTTCTTTATCCATTCGTCAGTTGATGGACATTTGGGCTGGTTCCATATCTTGACTATTGTAAATAATGCTGCGATAAACATGGAGTGCATGTATCCCTTTGAATTAGTGTTTTTGTGTTCTTTGGGTAAATACCAAGTCATGTGATTACTGGCTTGTAGGGTAGTTCTATTTTTAACTTTTTGCAGAACCTCCACACTGTTTTCCGCAATGGCTGCACCAGTTTGCATTCCCACCAACAGTGCAAGAGAGTTCCTTTTTCTCCACATCCTCACCAACACCTGTTGTTTCTTGTGTTGTTGATTTTAGCTATTCTGAACAAGTATGAATTGATATCTCATTGTAGTTTCGATTTGCATTTCCCTGATGGTAAATGATGATGAACATCTTTTCATGTGTGTGTTATCCATCTGCATGTCCTTGGAGAAATGTCAATTCATGTCATCTGTCCATTTTAATTGGATTATTTGGTTTTTGGGTGTTTTTATAAGTTCTTTATATATCTTGGATACTAACCCTTTATCAGATATGTCATTTGCAAATATCTTCTCCCATTCAGTAGGTTATCTTTTAGCTTTGTTGATTGTTTCTTTCACCATGCAGAGCTTTTTATTTTGATGTAGTCCCAATAGTTCATTTTTGCCTTCGTTTCCCTTGCCTCAGGAGATATAGCTAGAAAAATTTGCTATAGTTGATGTAAAAGAAGTTACTGCCTATGTTCTCTTCTAGGACTTTTATGGTTTCAGATCTCACATTTAGGTCTTCCATCCATTTTGAATTTATTTATGTGTCTGGTTTAAGAAAGCTGTCCACTTTCTTTCTTTTGTGTGTTGCTGTCCAGCTTTCCCAACACAATTTGTTGAAGAGACTGTCTTTTCCCATAGAATATTCTTCTGTGCTTTGTCAAAGATTAATTGATCGTATAGTTGTGTGTTTATTTCTGGGTTTTCAATTCTGTTCATTGATCTGTGTGTCTGTTTTGGGGTCACTTCCGTGCCGTTTTGATTACTACATCTTTGTAATATAGACTGAAGTCCAGATGTGGAAGTCCAGCTTTGCTTTTCTTTTTAAAGATTGCTTTGGATATTCAGGGTCTTTTATGGTTCGGTATAAATGTTAGGGTTGTTTGTTCTAGTTCTGTAAAAAATGCTGTTAACATTTTGATAGGGATTGCATTAAATGTGTAAATTGCTTTGGGTAGTATAGACATTTTAATAGCATTTGTTCTTCCAATACATGAGCATGGAATGCCAGAATTCTAACTCTTTGTGCCATTTTCAATTTCTTTCATCAGTGTGTTATAGTTTTCAGAGTGCAGGTCTTTCACCTCTGGTTAGGTTTATTCCTTGGTATCTTATTACTTTTGTTGCAATTATAAATGGGATTGTTTTCTTAATTGCTCTTTCTGCAGCTTCATTATTGGTGTATAGAAATGTAACAGATTTCTTAAGATTGATTTTGTGTCCTGCAACTTTACTGAATTTGTTTATCAGTTCTAATATTTTTTTGACAGAATCTTTCAGGTTTTCTATATATATTATCATATCATCTGCAAATAATGTAAGTTTTACTTCTTCCTTATCAATTTGGATGGCTTTTATTTCTTTTTGTTGTCTGATTGCTATGGCTAGGACTTCCAGTACAATGTTGAATAAAAGTGGTGAGAGCGGACATTCCTGTCTTGTTCTTGACCTCAGGGAAAAAGCTTTCAGTTTTTCCCCATTCAGGATGATGTTAGCTGTGGGCTTTTAATATATGGCCTTTATTGTTTGGAGGTATCTTCCCTCTAAATCAACTCTGTTGAGGGTTTTTATCATGAATGGATATTGTACTTTGTCTAATGCTTTTTCTGCATCTATTGAAGTGATCATATGCTTTTTATCTTTTCTCTTATTGATGCAACATATCACATTGATCGATTTGTGAACATTGAACCACACTTCAACCCAGGAATAAATCCCACTTGATTGTGGTGAGTGATTTTTTTAATGTATTGTTAAATTCTGTTTGCTAGTGTTTTGTTGAGGATTCTGGCATGTATGTTCATTGGGGATATTGGCCTGTAATTCTCTTTTTTAGTGAAGTCTTTATCTGGTTTTGGTATCAGGTTAATGCTGGCCTCTGAAATAAATTTAGAAGTTTTTTCTTCTATTTTTTTTTTGGAATAGTTTGAGAAGAATGGGTATTAACTTTTCTTTAAATGTTTGGTAGAATTCATCTGTGAAGCCATCTGGTCTTGGACTTTTGTTTGTTGGGAGTTTTTTGATTACTGATTCAATTTTTTTGGCTGGTTATCAGTCTGTTCAAATTTTGTACTTCCTTTTTCAGCTTTGGTAGGTTATATGTTTCTAGGAATATATCCATTTCAACTAAGTTGTCCAATTTGTTGGCATATAGTTTTTCATAATATTCTCTTATAATTATTTATATTTCTGTAGTATTAATTGTTATTTCTCCTCTTTCATTGGTGATTTTATTTATTTGAGTCCTTTCTCTTTTTTTTCTTGATGAGCCTGGCTAGAGGTCTATCAATTTTATTTATTTTTTCCCCCAAAGAACCAGTTCCTTGTTTCTTAGATCTGTTCTATTATTTTTTTAGTTTCTATATCATTTCTGCTCTAATCTTTATTATTTCCTTCCTTCTGCTGGTTTTAGGTTTTGTTTGTTCTTTTTCCACCTTCTGTAGGTGTAAGGTTAGGTTGTTTATTTGATATTTTTCTTGCTTCTTGAGGTAGACCTATATTGTTATAAACTTCCCTTTTAGAACTGCTTTTGCTGTATCCCAAAGGTTTTGGATCACTGTGTTTCCATTTTCATTTGTTTCCGTGTACTTTTTTTTATTTCCTGTTTCATTTCCTGGCTGACCCACTTATTGTTTAATAGCATGTTGTTTAGCCTTCATGTATTTATGGTCTTTCCAGACTTTTTTCTTCTGGTTGACTTCTAGTTTCATCATGTTGTGGCCAGAAAAGATGCATGGTATGACTTCAGTCCTCTTGAATTTGGGCTTCTTTTGTGGGCTAATATGTGATCTATTATGGAGAATGTTCCATGTGCACTTAAAAAGAATGTGTATTCTGTTGTTTTAGGATGGAACGTTCTGTTCTGAAGATATGTTAAATCCATCTGTTCCAGTGTGCCATTCACCGCCATTGTTTTTTTGTTGATTTTCTGTTTAGATGATCTGTGCATTGATATAAGTGGAGTATTAAAGTCCCCTCCTATTACTCTAGTTCTATTAGTTTGTTATGAACTGTTTTATGTATTTGGGTGCTTCTATGTTGGTTGCATAAATATTTACAATTATACGTTTTTGTTGGATTGTTTCCTTTTTTGTCTCTTGTTACAGTCTTTGTTTTAAAGTCTATTTTGTCTGATATATGTTTTGCTACTCTGACTTCCTTTGACATCCATTTGTATGATAGGTATTTCTCCATCTCCTCACTTTCAATCTGCAGGTGTCTTTAGGTCTAAAATGAGTCTCTTTTAGGCAGCATATAGGTGGGTCTTGTCTTTTTATCCATTCTGTCACCCTACCTCTTTTGATTGGAGCATTTAGTCCATTTACTTTCAAAGTAATTATTAGTAGATAAGTATTTGTTGTTATTTTATTGCTTGTTTTGTGGTTTCTGAAGATTTTCTCTGATCCTTTCTTATCTTTATCTCTTTTATGGTTTGCTGATTTTCTTCAGTCATATATTTGGGTTCCTTTCTTTTTGTCATTTGCATATTTATTAATGGCTTTTGATATATGCTTACCATTAAGTTTGTATATAATCTCTTCTGCATATGACAGTCTATATTAAGTTGATGACATTTAAGTTTGAACCCATTCTTTACTCCTCTCCTCCCCATATTTTAGGTATATGTTGTTATATATATATTTTTTAAGGATTTTATTTATTTATTTGACAGAGAGAGACACAGCGAGAGAAGGAACACAAGCAGGGGGAGTGGGAGAGGGAGAAGCAGGCTTCCCGCCGAGCAGGGAGCCCGATGCAGGGCTCGATCCCAGGACCCTGGGATCATGACCTGAGCCAAAGGCAGACGCTTAATGACTGAGTCACCCAGGTGCCCTATGTTGTTATATTTTATATCCTCTTATTTTGTGAGTTCCTTAACTGATTTTCACAGAAATATTTGTTTTTACTGCTTTTGTGTTTCCTAACTTTACTTTCTCTTTTCCACTTGAAGATTCTTCTTTAATATTTCTTACAGGACTGGTTTAGTGGTCATGAATTCCTTTCGTTTTTGTTTGTCTGAGAACTCTATCTCTTCTTCTGTTCTGTATGATGGCCTTGCTGGATAGAGTATTCTTGGCTGCAGATTTTTCCCATTCAGCAGTTTGAATGTATCATGCCACTACTCTTCTGGGAAAGTTTCTGCTGAAAGATCCCCTTCTAGCCTTATAGTTTTTACATTGTATGCTACTGTCTTTTATCTTGCTGCTTTAAAATTTTTTTTCTTTATCACTATATTTTGCCATTTTAATTACAATATATCTTGGTGTGAATCTGCTTTTGTTGATTTTTGTTTGTTTTTATTTAAATTCCACTTAGCTAACATACGGCTTTTGTTGATTTTGATGGGGGTTTTCTGTATGTCCTAGATCTGGATACCTGTTTTCTTCCCCAGATCAGGGAGGTTTTCAGCTATTATTTCTTCAAATAAATTTTCTGCCCTGTTTCTCTCTCTTCCTTTCCTGGGATTCCTAGAATGCAAATGTTATTATATTTGATGGAGTCACTCACCGAGTTCCCTAAGTTTATTTTAGTTTTGCATAATTCTTTTTCTCTCTTTTGTTCAGCTTGATTACTTTCCAATACTCTGTCTTCTAGGTCATTAATTCACTCCTCTGCTTCTTCTGGCTGGCTGTTCATTCCATCAGGTGTGTTTTTCTCATTTCATTTACTGAGTATCTCATTTCTACTATGTGATCCCTTATCTTTTTATTAAGGGTCTCACTCATGTCTTCCACTTTTTCCAAGGTCTGGTAATAATAATACCCTTAATACCCTTAATAATATCCATAATACCCTTATGATCATTATTTTAAATTCTCTATCAGGGATGTTAGTTATATCTGTTTCACTTAGATCTCTGGCTGTAGCCTTGTCCTGATCTTTCATTTGGGAAAATTTCTTTGTCTTCTCATTTTGTCTAAGTCTCTGTGCCTGTTTTCTCTGTGGTAGGAAAGTCAGCTACATCTTCTATTCTTGAGTGTGAGGACCTTATAAAGAAGAGGTCTTATAGTGCCCTGGTTTGTAGTGTCCCCTATTCCCCAGGACATGTATGTCTGGGAGAGGGTCCAATGTGTGCAGCACGAGCTCTGTTGTTTTTCCTGGCTGCTTTATCCTTCAAGCCAGTCATTTGCAAGGGCTCTCTTTGCCTGTTGTGGACAGTGTTTAGTAGCTAGCCTGAATGTGGCACATTTTAACTAGGTGTGCTCTGGTATGTTTATGAAATGAGACCTATTGCCACAAAACTCCCATGTCAGGAGACATGGTGTGAGCAGGAGTTTGGGCTGGTCTTCTTGGGGTATGCGGGGGAGACCCACTGAGACTGAGGCAAGTGTGTCTGGGAGTGATGGCGGGGGGGGCACTTGGTGTAAGCTAGTTAGGTAGTTAGTAATGGCACTGCACCCTTTCCCACAGGTGACCCTGTGCTTATGCTGAGGGGTGGGAAAGGGAAATGGCACCAGCCAGTTCCTTTGTTCCCAAAGGGTCTCTCTGTGAATGCTGCTTCTCTGGGATGCACTCTGAAATGAGCAAATAACGTCCCCACTCTGTGCCCCAGGTGCTCTTCTGTTCACTGTTTCCATGCTGTATGTCTGCAGGTGGTTTGTCTGCCTTCTCTCCAAGAGCAGCATAGTGCCCTCTGGGCTCTACCTCAGCCGTGACTGCTGACATTTAAAAACTTCAAGCTTTAAGCCCTGCTAGTTTTAAGAACTCATGAAATTTGGCCCCTCTTCCTTTCAAAGCCAATTGTGATGTGGATTTTTTTTCTCAGTGTGGTCGCTTATGTGCTAATCTGTCACTTGCCTTTCTCTGAAACCTTGGCTCCTGCAGTGGCCACAATCTATTCCTGAAATGGCATTTCTGCACTTCCTGCCTTCTTCAATGTGATCTCTTCTCTACCTTTAGTTGTGGAGTTTGTTCTGCCAGTCTTCAGGTCAATTTCTGGGGAATTTAGGATGATTTGATAGTTATCTAGTTGTTTCTGTGGGGTGAGAGGAGCCTAGGGTCTTCCTACTCCACTGCAATCTTCCAAATTCTAAAAAACACATTCAGCAATTTAGATGAAACTGAAAAATTCCAAAAACTGACACAAGAAGAAAGAGTAAGTCTAAATTGCTGTATATAAGGAATAGGAACTGAATTTTGTGTTAAAATTCAAATTTTGAAAACTTCACTATTCAAGTCTTGCTCAAAGTATTTTACATTTGTACATTATTTGAAATAGTATTTTTCCATCTTTCATTATCTTTCAATTTATAGAAGTAACATTTTTTGTTTATTGATCTTGTATTCTTACTTCTTAAAGTATTCATTTGTTCTAGCAGACTTTTTTTGTAAATTTCCTAAGATTTTGTATTCACATCAGCACATATCACTTATTCTCTTTGGAAAAAAGAGTTTATTTCTTTCTCTACAAATGGTGTGACTTATTTCATGCCATTGCTGTGTGACTTTGAACTCTTGGCATAATCTCTAATTGGCCATGATGCTTTATTTCATATATGTTACTGGATTTTCTTGGCCAATATTTTGTTAAAAATTTTTTGCATGGATGTTCATGAAAAATATTGGTCCATAGTTTTATTTTCTTTTAGTATATTTGTTTCATTTTGGTCAGGGCAATTCAGGTTTCATAGAGGAGTAAAATGTGTGGTTTTTTTGTTTTTTGTTTGTGTTTTGTTTTGTATTTTCTTAAAGAGTTACTTTACTAGATTAGCTTCCCCTATGGATTGTTCACTTAGTTCATGCAGGTCACTCAAGAGGTTCTAATTAGAAATAACTTCCGTAACCACCCAATATAAAAGAATTTCCCATATCAGTGTCTGCTCCCAATCTGACATATTTATATATATTTTCTTTTTATTTATTTATATTTGTATTTATTTAGTACTTTACTAATTGTCTTCCATCTTTAAAATTCATAGGAACAGAGGTGTGTGTTTGTGTGTGTGTGTGTGTGTGTGTGTGTGTGTTTTCATTGTTGCACATACCTACAACAATCCTTGGCACATAAAAATTGTTTAATAAATTTGTGTTGAATGAATCAAGGAAAAATCTCCTCCCCATTTGGCAGTCTAACCTATAGAAATGATCTGAAATGTAGCCAAATATTTATTGAAAAACAATAATCATTGCAATATTATTGACCATAGCAAATTATTGATATGACCTTATATCCTAGAACATGAAATATTTTTAATAAACTTTTGGCCTAGACACATAAACAGATGTTATACATGGTGAGGTGTTTCAAGATATTATGAAATATGTACCATATAATGTTATCCATATTGCACCCATGGTATCATTGAAACTGCGAAAGTACATAGGAAAGTACATTGGGATGCAACAGCAACAGCAACAACAACAACAAAATATCACTAGGCTCTTGGACAGGCAAATGTTCCCCTTAAACTTTCCTAATATAAAAATATGTGTTTGAAATAATTACTAAGTGAGTAAACACTATTAATTAAAAGGGCCTGAGGGTAAATAAATGTGTTTTTATGTTGTTTTGTTTTGTTTAAAAAAAATCAAACACAGTTCTAATTCTGTCAAGGCTCTAATGTCTATGCCCTTTTGGAATTATCTTATGACCATGGATTGTGTTTTTATGCTTAATGACACAAAGAATACCTCACCCATGTATTCTTTTAGTTACGAGAGAAATTAAACTCTACACTATGGATGGAATAGCTTAATTCTATCAGCCCAGTCACGTCAAAATTTGCTGTAGGAATTAAATAAAGATCTTAGGTTCCAGATCTTAAGTTCTACTGAAAACACCATGTCTTCATGTAGAAATCTGATTCACAAAAGGATTTATGAGAAATACATCTGAAGTATACCAAATGTTGTTCATAGAGTCACAGTTAAATTGCATTTTGATTATTCTGTATTAACTCAAGTTAAGAAATCCATCATATATAAATTTTTACCTGTTGCTCAGATGATATTTGAAAGCATACTCCAACTAGTTGCCCAGAAAAGGCAGTGTGGTGCAGTGGATTCGCAGGTGGGCTCTGGAGCCAGACTGCTTTGGACTATCCCCTGGCACTACTAGGACTAGTGAATGTCCCCTTCTGTGCCTCAGTGGCTTTATTTTTAAAATAAGGTAAAAGAAGAGTAACTATCACCTAGAGTTTCATGATGTTTAGAACCAAATTATGTGTGTAAAGATCTTAGAGCAGTATCTTTCATAGCATCATATAGAATTTGTTATTTTATTCATGTTTAATCAGTCTTTCTGCCTTACTGCTTAGTCTTTCAGATTTTCCTATTCTACTTGCTCCTCCTCAAGATGGCTAACAGATAAAAATAATGTTACTTATCTCTCACTGGGGTGAGGGAGGTTCCAGGGACCATGCTGGTCCTGGGATGTGTACTGCCTTCTGTCCTCTGAGTTTTGACTAGCGGGTAGCCAGTCAAAACTGGCTACACTACACTACAACTACACATCCTACTGCCATAGTGGGCTGATTTCTGAAATTGGCAGCCTGCTGGTATTAAATGTTCCTCTGAACCATGTCTTCTGTGTGACACTAGCCTCCTGACCTTTCTGTCTCCTTGTCACCACTCACTTGTCATCGTCTGTTATAGACTGAATGTTTGTGTCTCCCCTGCCCAATTTATATGTTGAAATTCTAACTCCCAGTGCCATGGTACGAGGAGGTGGGAAATTTGGGAGGTGATTAGGTCATGAGAGTGGAGTCCTTATGAATGGGATTAGTGCCCTTATGAAAGAGACCCCAAAGAGATCCCTCATCCCTTCTGTCACATGAGGACACAGCAAGAAGATGGCTGTTTATGAACCAGGGCCTGGGCTCTCACCAGACACCAGATGTGCAGGTGCCTTTATGCTGAACTTCCCAGCCTCCAGAACTGTGAAAAACAAATGTTTGTTGTTTAGGCCACTCAGTCTATGGTAGTTTGTTATAGCAACCTGAATGGACTAGGGACCTCATTTATACTCCGATATGAAAGGGAAATAAAAGTCATTTTGGATTTGCTATTCTCCCCACCGCCACCCCCACCATGCAACAACTCTGCAGCCACATTCTTTGAGCCCTGGAGTAGAAAGACTGGGGCACGTACCTCCACCAGTCTTCGTATCCCCATAACATACTGGTGCAGAAGGGAAGTTGGTCCCTTATCTTCTGCTCTGAGGTCCTTGTATTTTCCTGGAAAGTTTAATGGTGGGCATATGAGAGGGTGTGAGGAGAAAGAAGCTATCATATTAATAAAATATATACATAAGAATATACTGTAGATGCAGCATATCTGTTATGCATGTGTTCATATGACATAGAAAATCACTCTTGTCTCTTCCTTTATCCTACCAAGCGAAAGCAGACATGTATCAACCGTTTCCACACTTTAAGCAAAATCATCAGATCTATGTGTGTGTGAGCTGCCCTCTTTTTAATCCTTCTAATTGACTGAAAAGTCAATTGAAAAATTCACATGTACATTGGCTACGAAAAGTAGAGCAGTAATTTAAATATCAGTTACCAATGTCCAAATCAAATGTTCCCTGTTCTCAGTGAAAATCCCCTGCCTATGCCTACCAGATAAACATTTCCTTAAGATTCAGGAAAAAACAGCAGAGCTTGTTTGCATTGCCTTGTATTAGTGCTTCTCTCATCAGGTGGTGATTTCCCCTTAAGTCATGTATTTACACTTCATTGCTCAAGCAGTTATATATCGCACATATTCTAAAAATCTTACATGAATGCTGTTTACTGAATCGATGGAAGCTAGTTTTTATTCTTGAATTTAGTAAGAACCCTCTATCCCTACCAAATTTTTGTTGTATGAATGGATTTTGTTAATACATCCAACTGTCACTGTGTCAAAAAAGTAAATACAACTTTGCAGGTCATGGTGCTATTTGCAGTTTACATGTGAACACACGGTAGAAATTTATGATCAATAATATCCCAATGCTTGCCTGGAAATAAGTCTGTAAACATGCCCTTTCTGCTTTTAAATTAGCCTCCAGGGATTTAGTCCCAGGAACAAAAAATACCAAGGACTCTAGGCCCTTTTCTGAGGGGCTGTACCTATGGCAAAACAGTTCTCATTGCAAATGACACTGACATACCAGTTCTGTTTGTTATGAGATTTATTTCTTCATGCTTGGCAATTATGAATAACCTTTGAAGGGAAAAGAAAACACTTAGAGCTTGGCAAGTCATGTGTACTGTTTCAGAAAGTCCCCCTAAGTTCAAAGAACAAGTAAATATCACTGACGCTTACAGATTTAAAATTCTCTGCCAAAAAACTAAGTGATAAAAGGAGTTTTCTACTGTTTTCACATCACAGATTGTTTTATAAGGTGTTTCTTTAGAAGAATGGGAGAATGTATGGCCTCAAATTGCCTTAACTTTGTAGATCCTTGAGAATTCCTCCATCGCTTACATTTCTTGCTGCAGTAGCTGTTCAAATTTTTAAAATTGATCAAATCACTTTGATAAAAAGAAAGCCATCCTTCTGATGTGACTAAAGCTAATGGTGATACTTTAGGTCACCAGGAAGTAGAAAATGCAATTCAGAAAGATAATCCAAAGCCCCGAAGACTGTTCTGTCTTATCTGGGGCATTAATTAGACAGAAGCTAAAAAGGACATTGAAGGTAAATATATTGTCATTATTTAAAGTACATTCAGTATTCTTACAATTCAGAATGGGTACATGGAAACACATTATTTTTCTCAAGCTCAAAATGGAGTGGAAATTACATGTAACAGATAAGGTAAAGGGAAAAAAATCTGATATGTCGGAAACAAAAATATTTTTAGAAATTTGCCAGAATACCAAAATAAAGACCCTATAATGGAAGTGTATCCATCAAATACAAAATATAGTGAGAAATCCATTTCACTGACTTTCCAGTTTTGTTCTTTATCAGGCTTATCCTCAGGCTTACACGGGCACAATGCCGTGTATCTTTCTCAGGAGCTCCTGTACAACCCTTAGTTAAGGATACAAAGAGGTAAATCAGAAACTATAAAAACAGACTGTATTCATTACAAAAGAAGAGATCTCAGTTATTTGAGCTCAAAACGGAGAAGATGTAAGGTACTGAAATCCTGATGAAAGACAGATATTTAGGTGACTGGAATTGTCAATATCAAACCATTAGACCTGAAGCCAGCTTATAAATATTGTGATTGTCAGTATGGTTAGAACAACACACACAACCTAGCATGTGCTCTGTCATCCAATATAGTGTGATTTGGGGAAATGCAAGAGAGAAAAATGATCTGTTAACAAAAGTATATTGCCATATATGCAGGTAAATTTGTATTAGTGCAATGCATATATCCTGCTTTTATATATTTGCTTAAGCACTGATTCTATATTTCTAAGTTGCTATGGGTATTTTCCTTCAAACATCTTAAATATTATGTCAACAGAGACTGACAAAAGATGCAGGCCCCACATGTAACTTATTAAAATGGTAAAGACCATTTGCTGTAGGTTGACTTGAGCATTTTAGCTCACTCTTACTCTTAATACAATATAATCTTGAATATATTATGTAAAAATGTGCTAATAGCATATATTGGTACAATGAGTTTATGCATAGCTCCATAATATTGCTGTGTATGTGTATGTGTCCGAGAGAGAGAGATATTAATATTTCCATGTCTTCATGGAAATGAATGAACATGAATACTATTAATGCTAACTACATACGGAATTGCATGGGGATATACCTTTCATTACTAAAATGCCATGTAAATTCATATACTTATTTGCCATTTGCTCTTCTCGTTAGAAATTTTTTCACGGAGTTACTTCAAATTCACTAAACACTATAGTGAACATGCACCATTTAGTTACCCAGTTGTTTTTCTTAAGTCTGAGTGTGTGGGTCCCTTATGGACTGTCCCCCAGATTGCTACTATGTGGGTCTTAGGACATGAGCGCCATTGAATTTCAAAGGTAGATGGTTTGGGGGCTCATCTCTCAGTTGCAGGTCCTAAAAGGTAAGGTGAGCGATGTCAGGTTCAAACCCTCCACTTCTCAGGGAGAAGTTCTTGGCTTTGAGTTCCCTCCTGGTTGTGGGTTGAAGCACCAGGGGTGGAGTTTATGGCAAGACCATTTCCTCTTCTAGTCACCTCGATATGGTTTTCTTCTCATGTGCTTATTGTGTTGTTTGCACTCAGTCAGCCATCAGGTTTTTTGTTTTGTTTTGCTTTTTTAACAGGAAGTTGTTCCATATATAGCTCTAAGCTCAACATATCTGTAAGAGGAATGAGTTGAGGGGCGCCCGGGTGGCTCAGTCGATGAAGTGTCGGACTCTTGGCTTCTGCGCAGGGTTGTGAGATCAGCCCCAGACTGGGCTCCATGCTCAGCAGGGAATTACCTTGAGATTCTATCCCCCTCTTCCTCTGTCCCCCCCCTGCTTGCACTCTCTCTCTCTCTCTCTCTCTCTCTCAAAATAAATAAATAAAATAAATATTTTTTT
Organism: Callorhinus ursinus; assembly: GCF_003265705.2. Taxonomy (NCBI): domain Eukaryota; kingdom Metazoa; phylum Chordata; class Mammalia; order Carnivora; family Otariidae; genus Callorhinus; species Callorhinus ursinus. The sequence goes on along the minus strand of NW_027397065.1, from coordinate 83,307,545 downwards.
TTAAAAGAGGATTGAATTTAAAAAAAAAAAAAAGAAGAATGAGTTCAGGATCTTCCTATGTCACTTTCATTGAAAATAAATGGTGCTGGGGAAACAAAACAACCACATGCAAAAGAATGAAATTTGTCCACTATCTTACACCAGACATAAAAATAACTCAAAATGGATTAATGGCTTGAATGTAGGCTGAAGTCATAAAACTCCTAGGTGGTAAAGCCATCGATCTAGGCCTTGACATTGATTTTTTTTAATCTAACACCAAAAGAAAAATGAACAAAAGCAAAAATAAATAAGGGGATTACATCATACAAAAATGTTTCTGTGCAGTAAAAGAAACCATCTACAAAATGAAAAGGCAACATAGTGAATGGGGGAAAATATTTGCAAATTATGTATGGAATAAGAGCTAATATCCCAAATATATAAAGAACTTATACAACTCAATAGCAAAAAAAAAAAAAAAGTCTGATTAAAATATGGGCAGAAGACTTCTGGCAAGTATGTAAGTTAGTACAACCACTTTGGAAAAATTGGCAATGTCTAGCAAATTTGAAGATGCATATACCCTACGACTAACATGAGTATATGTCCTGATTCCCTCAAATGGTCTAAGCTTAAAGATTTCCATTGCTCTACGTATTTGTCAATGGTTATTACCTTTTTGTTTGTTTGTTTAGTTTTATCAATCTTAGTGAGTCCAGTGGTTGTTCTTGTGGTTTACATTTACCTGATTAAAGACTGGGCACCTTAAAAAAAGTGGGCCAAAGATCTTAATAGACATTTTTCTAAACAAGACATACAGATGGACCACAGGTATATGAGAAGATGCTCAAATCGTGAATCATCAGGGTATCTATGCAAATAAAAACCACAATGAGATATTACCTCATACCCTTTAGAATGGCTATTATCAAGAAGATAAAAAATAACAAGAGTTGGTGAAAATGTGGAGAAAAAGGAACAACTTGTGCACCGTTGGTGGTAATATAAATAGGTAAACCAACCACTATAGAAAACAGTATAAAGGTTCCTAAAAAGTTAAAAATAGAACTAGCTTATGATCCAGCAGTTCCACTTTAGGATATTTATTCAAAGAAAATGAAAACATTAATTTAAAAACATATATGTGCCCCCCATGTTAACTGCAGCATTATTTATAATAGTCAAGAGATGGAAACAACCTAAGTGTCTATTGATGGGTGAATGGATAAAGAAATTGTTGCATGTGCACAAACACACACACACACACACACACAATGAAATATTACTCAGAATAAAAGAATAAAATCTTATCATTTGTGACAACACAGATGGGTCTCCAGAGCATTATGCTAAGTGAAATAAGTTAGTCAGAGAAAGACAAATACTGCATGATCTCTCACATATGTGGAATCTAAACAAACAAACAAACAAACAAACAAACAAAACCAAGTTCATAGATAAAAGAGAACAATTTAGTGGAGAGGCGTGTTGTCGGGAATGGGAGACATGGATGAAAAAGGTAAAAAAAAAAATCAGGTACCTTTGAATTCTTAGATAAGAAAGAGTTTATAATTTATTATGATTAGAACATTATACCCCAGTCATATGTATATGCACATATATACATATATGCATATACATACTTATAATTATATCTTGATTAATTTCTCAGGACAATATTGCAACAAACATATTGTAAGCATGAAAAATAAATACCATAATATCTTGAATAAGATATTTGAAATACAAAAGAGAGACAAACAATAGCATCAATAATATAATGCAGTCTTCTTTTTTTATAAAAGATTGTATTTATTTATGTGAGAGAGGGAGGGAGAGAGAGAGAGAGAGAGCAAGCAAGAACCAGTGGGGATAGGGAGAAGGAGGAGCACACTCCCCACTGAGCAGGTAGCCTAATGTGGGGCTTGATCCCAGGACCCCAGGATCATGACCTGAGCCGAAGGCAGGTGCTTAACCAACTGAGCTACTCAGGTGCCCCAATATAATGCAGTCTTATAAATCAAGAATAGAAGGACAATTATCCAGTAGAAAAAAATGGCCAATTCACATGAACAAGTATTTCAAAACAGAGAAGATACGTGTAGCAAAAACATCAGGAAAATGCTCAAATTCATTTACAGGGTAATTCCAATGATTCAGTTGGTAAACTGAATTGGATTCACACTGATTCAGTTGGTAAACACTAAGAAATGTAGCAATACAGTATAGTACAGTATTGTACATTGTACATAGTAGTTTAACATAATGCAATCATTTTGTGAAACGGTTTAGCATTACACTGTGAAGACCAAAGTTCACAAATGCTGTGATTCAGTAAATCTTCACCCATGTGCATGCCCCAGAGAATCTCTAGTATCTGCACCTCAGGAGAGAGCTACAAAGATACTTAAATTGGCAATGCCCCAGATATTAAAAAGCAGAGATAGGAGATCAACTAAAATCTTTATTGAGGGGGAGAAAGAATAAATTGCAGCACATTGCCAGAAAGTAATTACGTGCCTCATGGAGATAATTAAACTGTAACTAACCCTAGCGACATGGATGAACTGTCCTAACACTGAGTTGGAATAACAACAGCAACAACAAAAAAACAGCTACAGAAGAATATACACACCATGATACTATTTTTGTGGACTTCAGCAACAACTGTGTGTGTGTGTGTGTGTGTGTGTGTGTGTGTACACATTTATATGAAGTACATACATAAATCTTAAGATACATTAAGAAGTGAGGAACTGGTAAAATTTTGTGGAAAAGGCTGCAAAGGAAAAATTTAAGTTAGGATGGCAGACTTAGTTAATGGATTTGAGGATGTTCTTTATATTATGGGAAGCAAATTCCTACACGCATACATAAATTTCACTGTATATAATTCAAATTGTATCTCTTTCAATATCAATTAATATAGCAATCTGCACATTCCTAGTTGCCTCTTTTTATCTCTCTTCTATTTCTTGCAACATCTAAAATCTGATTTTTCTAAACTGCAAAGTAAAGCTGAAATAAGCTTTAGTTCTTGACATGGTAAGAAAGAATCCTGTAGGGAGGGAACAAAGAAATATGAGTTCTTTTGCTATAAAAGAGAAAGAAAGAAAGAAAGAAAGAAAGAAAGAAAGAAAGAAAGAAAGA
>NW_027397065.1:83303873-83304403 GCF_003265705.2 Callorhinus ursinus | reverse complement strand
AAAGAAAGAAAGAAAGAAAGAAAGAAAGAAAGAAAGAAAGAAAGAAAAAAAAGAAAGAAAAAGGAAGGAAGGAAGGGAAAGGAGAGGAGATAAGAGGAGAGAAGAGGAGAGGAGAGGAGAGGAAAAAGGAAAGGAAAGGAAAGGAAGGAGAAAGAATAAAGAAAAGAGAAAATATTTTATTACACCTTGTCCCATAAGTTTAACCTGGCACTTTGCCAAAACTTTGTCAATGAATCCAGCACTCTGTTGAGTTTCTGTCTCAAACTACTACTTCTTCTTCATTCCCTCCTCCTCCTCCTCCTCCTCCTCCTTCTTCTTCTTCATCTTCTTTCCCTTCTTCACCTCCTTCATCTTCCTCTTCTTTTTCACTTTTTCTAAATGAGTAAGTCATGCTACTTTCTTTTTTTTATTTTATTATGTTATGTTAATCACCATACATCATTAGTTTTTGATGTAGTGTTCCATGATTCATTGTTTGTGCATAACACCCAGTGCTCCATGCAGAACGTGCCCTCTTTAATACCCATCAC